>NC_058080.1:722133928-722433928 GCF_014858855.1 Bufo gargarizans
TAAATAATGACACCGGATAACATTATTTATGAGATTCAATAAACTTTATTTGATATATATATTATCTTTGTAATTTTTCTTGGGGTTATTGGTGGTACTATATAGGTATTTTATCTAATTTTGCTAGACCCCTTTCTTACTTTTGTGTATTGATTGTTATTGAGGTTTGATTGGTTGTCCTGTTTCATACACCATAGATAGCCATCTCTCCTGGCCTCCCAAATAAACATGGATGTTCAGTTTGCTTGTGTTCAGCATGCTTGTGTTCCGTATGGGGAGAGGGGGATAAGCCACTGTCATATCTCTGGTGGCATCTTATCTCTCTATTCAGTCTTCTCCCAAATCATATGATAGTTCTGTTCTGGAAACAAATGCTGGATTATTGGATCTTCTAGATTATCAGACACTTGATTAAAGGAATTCCACTGCATTTCCTTCTACGAAATGGATGCACTGAGAGTACTTGCAAATAAGGTAATTCCATGGATAACTATTCATACTTAAAGGGAACCTGTCATCTGGATTTTGGGTATAGAGCTGAAGACATGGGTTGCTAGATGGCCACTAGCACATCCGCAATACCCAATCCCCATAGCTCTGTGTGCTTTTATTGTGTATAAAAACCAATTTGATACATATGCAAATTAATGAGTCAGAGCTTGAAAATATGACTCTTCTCTGGTCACACAAGATATGACTCTTTTATGTTAATTTGCATATGTGTCAAATTTTTATTTTTTTTACACAATAAAAGCACACAGAGCTATAGGGACTGGGTATTGTGGATGTGCTAGCAGCCATTTAGCAACCCATGTCCTCAGCTCTATACACAAAATCCCGGTGACAGGATCCCTTTAAATACAGATTTCTAAAATAAGTACTGATGCCAGATCAGACCACAGACCAGATGCCAAAATGAATCCAGACCCCAGTAAGGACATCACAATAAATACGGACAAACCCCTGACCAGACACCAAAATAAATCCTGACTGCCAACCAGACAGCAAAATACATACAAACCCCAGATCAGATGACAAAATAAATCCAGACTCCAGACTCCAAAATAAATCCAGACCAGACTCCAAAATAAATACAGACCCCAGACCAGACACCACCAAAAAAAAAAAAAAAAACAGACCAGACACCAAAATAAATCCTGATTCCAGAACAGACACCAAAATAAATCCTGATTCCAGACCAGACACCAAAATAAATCCTGATTCCAGACCAGACACCAAAATAAATCCTGATTCCAGACCAGACACCAAAAAAAAATACAAACCGCAGACCACATATCAAAATAAATCCAGACCCCAGACCAGACACCAAAATAAATCCTGACCAGACGCCAAAATAAATCCCAGACCAGACACCACAAAAAACCAGACCCCAGACCAGATGCCAAAATAAATCCCGAACCCAGACCAGACATCAAAATAAATCCTGACCCCAGACCAGATGCCAAAATAAATCTTGACTCCAAACCAGGTACAAAAATAAATGCAGACCCCAGACCAGGTACCAAAGAAATACAGACCTCAAAATAGACCCCAAACTTAATCCCAACCGAGAAGACATACCAAAATAAATACTGATCCCAGATCAGACTTTACAGCTTGCAATCCACTTCAGTCCCTGATACCACCACAGTCATGGAATCAGTTAGATGACTTTGTTGGTGCCCTGGGTGATAAGGAGTGCAGGACCTTGAGGGTCAGTACTTAGTCAGGGCATGGTGTCTGATAGACGTGCTTATATTAAAGGATGCCATGTAATATAACATTTCCCCAGCAGTCCCTGTATAGCTGAAACATCTCCCGATGTCGCCTGTTCAAGGAGGTTTCAAAATCTAGACATGGTAATTAGCTGGTTCATTTGATGGGACAACTCCTTATTGGTCATGGGCCTCTTACTAACCACTAAATTCAGTTGTTTTAAAGTGCATTGTAGAAAACAAAAATGGTTCCAAAAGTATACAAACCTTTTTAAAAAAGTAGAAAAGCCCTGAGGATACAGTTTATAATGAAGTGTCATGACGTTACTCCAGTTTCTATGCCATAGGAGATGCCTCAATAATAGATAAGATAATCAGTAGGTTCTCAGGGTCACCCTAAAATGTTAACGGGTTTTTCCAGGCTCCTGATATTAATAACTTGAGGGCTGAGAATCCTAAAGGTAATCGCTAATGATTGGACCCTCACCGATCGGCTGTTAAACACCTATCCTGAGGATGTCATTAATATCAGGAGCCTGTAAAATCCCTTGAACTTAAACAGTCTCCACTTCTCTTTCATTTGCAACCATAAAACATCATTCTTTACCTTCCTTGTTTCCACTTTCCTTGCATTCGCCCATTATTATTCGTCTCTCCCCCGTGCTGCACTTTCCCTCTTGATGATTACCTTTTTTTCATTATTATCTTTTTCTTCCTGACCCTTTCATCTTACGTTTCAATAGTCTTTCAGAGAATTCTGAACAATCTTTCTTTGCGCGTCTCTTTCTACAGATCCTTCTCCTTTTAAGTCCCATTCAGGGCGCAGGAGCGGGATTGTGTCCTTCAGGATAATAAGTTCTGAAAGAAAATGCAGTCTGGAAATTGACAGGAGGAATTGCAGGATAATACGTCGTAATAGGCGCCGCAAAACTCGAAAAGGAAGAAAAATTTGAAATCCATCGGTTCTACCTACGCAGTATCATGTGGGTTCCTCCTGTTATATATAGCTGTGCAGACAAAAAAGGCGATATTATGTAAAAACTTCCATTTACCTCACTAACATGTTAAATGGAGCGGTTGTCATGAGCTAGCGTTTTTCACTTGATAATACCGTACATAAAATCTAAGTTGGCAGTCAGACTCTGGGCTTTGTGTCTATGTACATTCAAGTAACGCATCATCAGAAAATTACATTATTTAAGCCCCTACAGGGGGTTTTCCAGGATTAATATGTTTTTTTTTAGCAAATATGCTCATGTAGTCGCTTACCTCATGTACATCTAAGTCTACTTTCACACTCGTGTTTTGGCTTTCCGTCTGCGAGATCCGTTCAGGGCTCTCACAAGCGGTCCAAAACGGATCAGTTTGCATTCTAATGCATTCTGAATGAAAAAAGATCCTCTCCTAATGCATCAGTTCAGTCACTATTCTGCTTTGGAGACGCAAGCAGCGTTTTGGGGTCCGTCTGATGAAATTGAGCCAAACAGATCTGTCCCCATTGAATTACATTGTGTGCCAGGGCGGATCCGTTTGGCTCAGTTTCAGACGGACTCCAAAACGCTGCACAATCTGGCACAATAGAAAACGGATCCGTCCTCCATTGACTTTCAATGGTGTTCAAGACAGATCCGTCTTGGCTATGTTAAAGATAATACAAACGGATCTGTTAGGAACGGATGCAGACCGTTGTATTATCTGAACGGATCCGCACAAAACGCGAGTGTGAAAGTTTACCCATATATTTTTTTTCCGGTTTGGACTCCCTTGACCAGTTTTCCCCCATGTTAACCAATCCCTCTGGTTTGTTTTCATCCTGTATGTAGCACTTCCTGTTTCTGTATCCAACCAAACCCATGATGCACTTCTTCTTCCTCTATCACAGCTCCAGTCCCGCCCCTAACAACACCCAGCTAGCTTATAGCTCCTCCCAACCATCTAGTTACATAGACGCTACTATATCACTGCCCCACCCATGGACATAACATCTCAGGAAATAGGAAGGAGACACACGGACATGGTCATGTGACCACAGTCCAGATCAGAAGACAGGAGCAATATAGGTAAAAAATACATTACAGATTACAGCTCCCGTGAAGTGGTAAAAAACTGAATTGTCCATTTTGGTTTTAAATGGTTGTGATCAGTGTTATTGCCGATCACAGGCTTTAGTTTCAGGGGTTTGCTGTTTAAAACCGCAGAAACCCAGAGGCTAGGGCGCCCACTCAGCTTCTGAGTAGGTGCCTTGTTTAAAGACCTGACTTTTGCAGTACATGTACAGCAGAGGGTGGAAAGGGGTTAAAAATTGTCTTGATGTAAAATTCCCCATCATTTGGTATCTACAGCTCCTATGCAAACCAATGTGCCTCCATGGTTACAGAATGCAAGCAACTTTTTGTGTAGTCTCATCGGCTCCAATTAGGATTTGCTGTGTCTTTACTGCAGTATTAATTAGATTTTAGTCAAAGGTGTTGTCCAGGACAAGAAAACAGGATGTTCTTTCTTTTTATTCCAGTTTCACGTCAGTCCATGGGTCTGCATTATTAATCAGATTTTTGGTGGAAATTTGAGCCATCAATTAGACAGAGGCAGAGAAGAAAGTGAATGTCAATCCAGTAACTCCTGTAGTGAATGGTCTAGTCAACAGAAAGTCACTTCATAATGAATACAAGCACTTCAGCACCCAGGAGATCTAGGCTATACATTAGAAACTTGCACTGTATGACCCTATAATTTGCACAGTTTAGGGAGCTGCCATTTGCTTCATGTATGACACTGTTAACCGTGCACTGTGCGACCCCATTGTTTACACTCTTTATGACCTTACCAATTGTACACTATGATCTTTTTGTCTTTGCACTGTATGGCTCTGCTGTTTTTTATGTATATGTGCAGTGTGTCGGTGGCCCACTGCATAAAGGGTTAACCAGGAAAGCTGTATTTTTCCTCGACAGGCTGCAAATGGGTTAACCTGCCTTGGGAGATAGTTACTAGGTGGGGGCTGCTCCTTCCTCTCCATACAGAGGGTTATTGGTAATGGACGCAGAGTGAGTGAGAGGAAGCATGCAAGCAGCAGCACTTGGGAATCAGCAGCCAGCAAGGGAGATTGACAGGTTTCAACCATCCTCTGAGGAAGCAGCTGAGATTTACTTGGAGCATATCAGCCATTGAGAGGAAATGCAGGCAAAACAACATAAGGTAACCTGCCTCTAATCGTGTGGTCTGGTTAGTAGCACACCATATGGCCCAGTTTTTTTGCACACCACACACATGGCCAGCCCACTTATTTGCATACAGTATGACCGGGTTATTTGCTCACCGTATGGTCCAGTTATTTGAATATATGACCTGCTTATTTGCACACTGCATGTCCCGGTTATCTGCACACTGCATGTCCCGGTTATCTGCACACTGCATGTCCCGGTTACTTGCACACCGCAGGGCCCGGTTACTTGCACACCGCAGGGCCCGGTTACTTGCACACCGCAGGGCTCGGTTACTTGCACACCGCAGGGCTCGGTTACTTGCACACCGCAGGGCCCGGTTACTTGCACACCGCAGGGCCCGGTTACTTGCACACCGCGTGGCCGTTATTTGCACACTGCGTGGCCCAGTTATTTGCACACTGCATGGCCCAGTTATTTGCACACTGCATGGCCCAGTTATTTGCACACTATATGGGCCAGTTACTTCCACACTGCATGGCCCGGTTATCTGCACACCGCATGGCCCAGTTACTTGCACACCGCAGGGCCAGTTACTTCCACACTGCATGGCCTGGTTATTTACACACTGCACAGACAGTTTATGTCTAGCCTGTTGATTTGCACACTATACGGTCCGGTTGTTTGCACACTATATGGCCCAGTTATTTGCACACTATATGGACCAATTACTTGCACACTGTATTCTGACTCCGATTGTTGTGATAGCGATCTATCCCTTGTAAGACCTCTATGACTAGCCTGTATAAGCAGCTATAATCACTGTGGACAATCCTCAGCAGAGCCAACTTGAAAGCCGAAGGTGTCTTTTAATAAGTCCCACTGTAGGCTTAGACTTCTCTGGACAGGTGGCATGTCCATCCCCAGATTTAAGTCTTTAAACCCTGTGGCCAGTTTGAAAGGCTTTCATAACAGCAACACTATTTGAGGCAATCTTGTGTAGTCTGAGGTTAGCCTCAGAAAGCTTACCTTGTGTTTTTTGGAGCATGTCTATGGCTTCTTCATCTGTAGGTAAAGACTTAAGTACATCGTCAACATAAAAGTCTCTCAACGAAGTGTCAAGCATCTGCGCCATACTCAGTTTCTCCCTCAATGGCAGTCCTTCGTAAACCTTAAATTGCAACAGCGGGTGAGGGACTATTTCCGAAAACATGTAACATTCAATAATCTCATTGTCCATGTTGTTGTTACAGTGCCAAAGAAACCTTAGGAAGTTCCTATGGTCTTCGCGTACAATAAAGCAATAAAACATTTGGTCAATATCAGCAGTTATGGCAACTGGTTTTCTTCTAAACCTCATAAGTACACCTACAAGGTTGTTGGTTAGATTTGGGCCAATGAGAAGAACATCGTTTAGGGATACGCCTTGATGCTTGGCACTAGAGTCAAATACGATCCTGATTTGTTTTGGCTTACGTGGATGATACACTCTGAAGAAAGGCAGGTACCAGCACTCATCGTGTCTTTGAAGTGTTGGCGCTGGTTCGGCATGATCATTGTCAAAGATCCTTTTCATAAAGGCGATGTAATGGTCCTTTATTTCAGGCCTGTTCTTTAGTGTTCGTTGAAGTGAGTTGAATCTGGATAGAGCCTGTTCACAATTGGTTTGGAGTTTGGCCTTTGCAGCACGAAGAGGTAACGGTGCAAAACCCAGCTCTTAGACTCATCCTGGAAGAATTCTTTGTCCATTTTTTTTTTATTAACTCTGTCTTCAAATGACAAGCCTATTGTATGGTCATCACTTGTAGTACAAAACACTGTGGTACCTAGGTTGTCATCACAAAGGACAGGAGTAACATCAGGTACTTGGATGATGTAAAGAGGCTTCTTCTTTACTTTATAATGGTGAGGGCACTGTTTGAAGTGGGATGTAGGTCCATTTATAAGTTTTGAAGGAGTGGATCTCAGATGACGTACGCATCCTGGCCAAGCATACATCGCCCACTATTACCCAGCCTAGGTCAAGTCTTTGTGCATAAGGGGCATCGTCAGGTCCATCGCACTGGTCGCTCACTTTATGTACTCTGAGAATGTCGATTCCTAGCAGGACTAAAATTTCAGCACTTATGTCCATTGCAGGAATCTCATCAACAAGATGCCTTCAGTGAGAATGTTGATATGCAGCTTCTGGAGTGGGAATCTGGTCACACTCAACTAATGTTGGTAGGGGCATGCACTCTTCCCCGTTGATATGAGAGACCATGAACCCATCGACCCTTCTGCCGAAGGTCTCTACACGACCAGAACAGGTTCTGAGAGTATACGGTTTGGTGTGACTATGCCAAAGATCTCAAAGAATTTAGGCTTAACCTTGGATCCGTTGCTATGTTCACCTATTATGGCATACATCCTAGCAGCTTTCTCAGTATGATCTCTTAGGTATATATTGACTAGGCATATCCTGGCACAGCATTTGTGATCCAAGCCTTCTCCACAGACTTCTGTGCATGAAAAAGAAACATTATCTTTGGCTGGGGCATCACTTTGTTGCTCCCCTCCATGATTTGAGACAGAAGTTGAGGTAGGTAGCTGCTGTGGGTTGTCTGGAAGTGGAGTAGGATGTAAAGCAGTAACATGTCTGTCGCTACTGCATTCTGTGCACTTGATAACTTTACAGTCTTTAGCAAAATGGCTAAAAAGAAGCACATCACTTGTAGCATATTCCAAGTTTCAGGAGAATCTCCCTGCGCTCTTGTAAAGTCTTTGCCCTAAGCCCACGACATTTCTTAAGAGGATGAGGCTTCTTGTGAATAGGACACTGACTATTAGGGTCTTTATCTCTGTAATCCACAACACCCTGATCAGTAGGTGAGGTTGTGGAGGGTGAGATGTCTGTGTTTTTAACAGATATTGCACTATTAAAGTCTCTACTAGAGTTGATCGAGCACCAAAGTGCTCGGGTGCTCAAGTAGAACATCTTGAGATGCTCGGGTGCTTGGTAGAGCACAATGGAAGTCAATGGGAGAACCCGAACATTAAACCAGGCACCCCCTGCTCTGAAGAGGGGGGGGGGGAGGGTGTGGTTCATATGAAAAGGTCAGAAATTGATGAAAACATCACTGAAATGGTTCGGGAACAGCATGGGGAGGATGTCTGGATGCATCTTGGACTCCTAGGTCGCTGCTGGGAACGATGTTGTCCGAGTAGTACGCCAATTTTACAGACTGACAATAATACGCACAAAACTGAAGATAATATCAATTTTAGAGGAAAAATTGTTAGGAAACATTCTTTCCTGTATATTTACTTGTATATAAAGTGCAAGTGCCGGCAAAAAGGAAGAGGCACTCTGATACAAACTGTATATCACATAATGGAGGGCCTCATTCACATTGTGGTACAATTGTTCAGGTAGTGGGACTCCTACACTCATAAAGCCTATGCACTAAGTGAAAGGGCTGCCAAAAATTACAAGGAACCAGCACTCCAATACACCCTTTATTACACATAAAGGAGGGCATCATACACACCCTTGAAAAATCATGATTGATGGCCTGCTGGTGACCCTCAAAAACATTAGGAGCAAGGGCCTGCTGGTGACCCTCTTAAATATTAGGGGCGAGGGCCTGCTGCTGATCTGACCATGGAAAAAATTATGGGCAAGGGCCTGCTGCTGATCTGACCATCGAGAAAATTATGGTTGAGGGTATGCTGCTGAGCTGACCATGGAAAAAATTATGGTTGAGGGTCTGCTGATGATCTGACCATCGAAAAAATTATAGTTGAGGGCCTGATGCTGAGCTGACCCTCTAAAACATTAGGAGCGAGGGCAGCCTAATAAGCATGTTGATATGATGGAGGAGGAGGGCGAGAAAAGGAAGATTGAACCATATACTCTTTTTTGTGGTGGAAGGGGTGCATGGGAATACAGTGTATTCAATACACCATAAAAGCAACATTTAAAGTGCCTTTATGTTCAACCGCTTTCCTCTGGTGAAGTAGAGAAGTCAGGGGCAACCCTGTCCTTGTTCATTTTCATAATAATCAACCTGTCAGCATTTTCAGTTGACAGGCGGATGCGCTTATCAGTTATTATGCCCCCAGCAGCACTAAATACCCGCTCTGACAAATCGCTGGCGGCAGGGCAGGCCAGCACCTCCAAGGCGTAGAGTGCCAGTTCGTGCCACGTGTCCAGTTTAGTCACCCAATAGTTGTAAGGCACCAAGGTATCACTGAGGACGCTGACACAGTCTGCTATGTACTCCTTCACTATCTTCCAAAACTTTTCTCTCCTTGTGACACTAGGCCGCGCATCAGGGTGAGGTTGCTGGCGGGGTGTCATGAAACTGTCCCAGGCCTTCGAGAGTGTTCCCTTGCCTCTGTTGGAACTGCTGTGTGTTCCCCTCGTCTCCCCTCCTCGGTTGCCCAAGGAACTACGTACTCTCCTGCCAGCGTTGTCAGCTGGAAATTTTTGGGGCAATTTTTCCACAAGGACCTTCTGGTATTGCATTTTGCTAGCCCTCTCCACCACAGGAATGAGAGATGAGAAGTTCTCTTTGTAGCGGGGGTTGAGAAGGGTGAACAACCAGTAATCAGTGTTGGCCAAAATGGGTATAACGCGAGGGTCACGGGAAAGGAAGCATAACATAAAGTTAGCCATGTGTGCCAGAGTACCAACAGGCAAGACTTCGCTGTCATCATCAGGAGGATGACTCTCAATCTCCTCATCTTCTTCCTCCTCTTCGGCCCACCCACGCTGAACAGATGGAATAAACCTGCCATGGGTACTACCCTCTGTAGCGGAGGCAACCATCTCCTGCTCCTCCTCCTCATCATCATCATCCAATTTGCGCTGAGAAGACGAACTGAGGGTGGTCTGGTTATCACCCTGTGTACTGTCTTCCCCCATTTCCACCTCTTCCACATGCAAAGTGTCCACCTTCATTGTGAGCAGCGAGCATTTCATTAGACACAGAAGTGGGATGGTTACATTGATAATAGCGGCATCGCCGCTCACCATCTGTGTTGATTCCTCAAAGTTGCGTAAAATCTCACAGAGGTCAGACATCTATGCCCACTCATCGCTTGTGAAAGCAGAAGCTGAATGGAAAGGAGATGACCATATTGCAGCTGGTATTCCACTACTGCCCTCTGCTGCTCACAAAGCCTGGCCAACATGTGGAACGTGGAGTTCCAGCGCGTGCTCACATCCCACAATAGTCAGTGAGCTGGCAATTGTAAGCGCTGCTGCAGTGTTGCCAAACCGGTGGCAGCTGTAGATGACTTTCGGAAATGGGCATACACGCGGCGCATCTTCACCAGTAGCTCAGGTAATTTGGGATAGGTTTTGAGAAACCGCTGAACCACTAAGCTGGACACGTGGGCTAGGCATGGTATGTGTGTGAGCTTGCCAAGCTCCAAAGCCGCCACCAAGTTACGGTCATTATCAGCCTGGTTGTAGTTTGAGTGGCGAGAGCCACAACTCAGTCTGGTCCCTTATACCCTGCCACAGCTCTGCGGCGGTGTGCCGTTTTTCACCTAAACATATTAGTTTCAGCACTGTTGCCGCTTCCCCACTGCAGTGCTACACTGCTTCCAGCTACTGACTGGTGCTGCAAGATGAGAATTCAGAGGTGGAAGTGGAGGAGAAGGTGGAGGAGGAGAAGGGGGGGGGGGAGGGGGTTGCAGCCACTAATTTAGTAGGGCCCGCAATCATTGGCGTCGGTAGCACCTGTGCAATCCCAGGGTACGACTCGCTCCCGGCCTCCACAACGTTCACCCAGTGTGCCGTCAGGGAAATGTAGCGTCCCTGGCCGAATGCACTTGTCCATTTGTCAGTTGTTAAGTGGACCTTCCCAGTAACTGCGTTAGTCAGGGCAAGGGCGATGTTAAAGGACACATGCTGGTGTAAGGCGGGGATGGCACACCAGGAAAAATAGTGGCGGCTGGGGACTGAGTAACGAGGGACGGCTGCTGCCATCAGGCTGCGGAAAGCCACAGTGTCCACAAGCCTAAATGGCAACATTTCCAGGGCCAGCAATTTGGAAAGGTGCGCATTTAGTGCTATGGCCTGTGGGTGGGTGGCTGGGTATTTGCACTTTCGTTCTAAGGCCTGGGGTATAGACATCTGTACGCTGCGCTGGGACACAGAAGTGGATGTGCTAGCTGATGGTGCTTGCGAAGGTCCAGGTGCAGGGCGGGAGGCATCCGGGCCTGCATCTTGGACAGGGGATTGGCCAGCACATAACACAGGGGAAGAGGAGGCAGTGGTGTGACCCGCAGACACTGACTGTGGACCCAGGCGTTCTGCCCACCTATTAGGGTGCTTTAATGCCATGTGACAGATCATGCTGGTGGTGGTGAGGTTGCTAGTGTTCACGCCCCTGCTTATTTTGGTACGACACAGGTTGCAAGTGACAATTTTTTTATCGTCCGCACTTTCCTCAAAAAAGCGCCAGACTGCGGAACACCTACCTCTTAGCAAGGGGGTGCTCTGGGGAACAGTTGCGGGCCTGTTTGGTGTGGCCTGCCTTCTCCCTTTTGCCACCCCACTGCCTCTTCCAGCCTGTTGCGGTGCTGCGGATCCCTCCCCCTCTGTACTGCTGTCCTCGCTCGGCTTGCCACCTTCCCAGGTTCGGTCAGTAATTTCATCGTCCACCACCTCCTCTTCCACTTCCTCACTCTGGTCATCCTCCAGACTTGTTGACCTAACAAGAACCTCACTTATTGACAACTGTGTCTCATCCTCATCATCAACCTCTTGAGACACTAATTGCCGTTGACTTATTGGCAACTGTGTCTCATCATTATCATCCACCTCATGAAACAGTAATTACCGTTCCCCACCATCATCTTCTTGGGACTGTAGAGTTTGGGCATCGGTGCACACGATCTCCTCATGTCCCTCTTCAAACGGGCTTGGCTAGAGGCACAAATCAAGGAATGGCGATGAAAAGAGCTCCTCTGAATATCCGAGTGTGGGATCACTTGTTTGGCAAGATTCTCCATAGTGGGAGGAAGGAGGATCAGGGTGAGGATTCTGTTGGCCAGACTCTTGGCTACTGAGACAGGACTTGGTGGAAGACAGGGTGGTGCTTAACCGACTGGAAGCATTATCTGCTGCAACCCAACCGACCGGATTGCAGCAGACCCTATGACCCTATTATTTGAACAGTACAGTTACAGTTATTTGCACACTGCATGGCATTAGACTATACACACTGCATAAATCTATTCAATTTTCCCCTGTAGGAGTCTACTAATTCTGGCTTCCTATGCAGATATTTACACACAGTATGTCCCTGTGATGTGTGCACTTTATGGCCCTATTATCTACGCCCAGCTTGGCACTGTTTTTGTCACTCATAACATGCTCTGCCCAACTCCACCAACATACTGATTTTATATCCACAGTAAGTAGCTGGATGCACTATAAATATGATGCATAGGCCATACAGCAGCACTATTTATAATGGGTACATTTGGGTACAGGCAGGATAGTGGGTCTTGCACAAATTGCACCACCTACTGTTCACCCAGGGTATTTTCACCAGAAACAATATATATTTCTTTACACCTTCTGCATATAGTCAACACAAATCAACGACATGAAGGTTCCTGTGGGTCACAGAGAAACATTCACCGCACGAGAGTGTTATCAACACTCAACTAACCCCCCCCCCCCACCCCAAAACCCATTTCCTCACTATTGTCACGCAGACACCCCCCAAGCTGTATGTAATTCATCGTCTAGGTCTGCAGCGTCTATGAATCAGCTTACCGTAGGCTAGAGTCCTCCCACATATCTCAGATACTTTGGAGAGGAGCCATGTTTCGCCGCGTCGTATTGTACACAGCTGTGCACTGTGGTTACGGATCCCATATGTCCTTGTTTTCCAAGCACCGGTTTGGTTTCATCAATTGTAAAGCTTTAGATATAATCTGCTTTTTAGACTGGATCCACTTCGGACACTTCCTGTCCATTTATGACCACAGTGACCGCAAGGTCTTTAATGGGTCTTCATAAATGCATTTAACCCCTTAACAACCATTATATTTGTCACTGTAGTATATTCAGGGGATCATGGAGAGAGGGTGGCAGTAGCAAACTGTACTTCATAAATCTCGGACCAGTGCCAAACCACTGTAAACCACTGCGTACTGGAAATCAAGATGTCCAAGATCACAGACTTCGCCAATGTAAGCGATCAGATCAGTCTGACTATACTTCCCCTTTAAAGAAGTTGTGTCACAAAACATATTCTACATTTTTCAAATCAGCACCTGGATCTGAACACTTTATTAATTAGATGTGATAAAAAAAAATTGTACAGCCAGTGAGCTATTCAATAAAATATATCAGTATAGCGCCACCTGTTGTTTGTTCTTTCCCTTTTTTTTTGGTCCGTCTCAGTGAGCTGGTCGAACGCGCTCAGTTTACATCTTCAACTGCCAGCGGCCATATGCTCGGTTATAAGCTGTAGCAGTTACAGGGAGAGCAGCAGCAGAAAGGACACACCCCACCAGCTGTGATAGTGAGAGAACTGCAGTAGAAAGGGCACGCTCCTAAGCTGCCAGGCTCAAAATAAATCTAGCAGAACAATTAGAGCAATGAATGTGGAGATCTCCGGACCAATGTGAGGTACAGGGCTGGTTCTAGCTTTATTAGAAAGGTATTGTCATATACAATGTCTGATTCTCATTTTATACATCAGTAAACCCCTTTAAAGTAGAATCAGTGTGCAAGGCCGACTCTTCCTGAAAGGATATTGGCATCTTCGGGGCAATTTTTTTTAGGATAGCATTTTACTAATTTTAGGCTAAAATCGTTTTTTCAATTTGTTTATTTATTAAATCTTTTCAGCATTTTTTTTTTATACAGGAGGTTAAAAATCAGTCTATTTTCAGACTGTTCCTCCTGAGACCCGTCAGCCGATGGCTCGTGTGAAGCCTTATCTCTGATCTCCTGACCTCATAAACACGCATTTAAGCTATCAGTTTGATAAGAGAGTTTAGCTATAATAAAAAAAGGGGGGAAAAAAAAGCACCAAAAGGTGTCTATAGCCTTTAAAAGTTGATTTAGAAGAGCAGATAATCGTTTAAAGGGGTATTCCGATCTCAGACAATGGGGGCATATCGCTAGAAGCCGCACCTACATCGAGAATAGATCCCTGAAAGTTGTGGAGTGCATACTGCGCATGCACAGACTCCCTCCATTCATTTCTATGGGGCCGCCAAAAATAGCCGAGCACTGGTTCGGCTATTTCCGTCAGCCCCATAGAAATGAACTGGAGCGGTGGTCGCGCTCCCACTAACTTCTATGGGGAGAGCGCTTGGCAGTGGCCGGACCCTGAAAAACCCGGGGTCCTCTGGCTACCACATTCCCTGCTCTGTTCTCGGTATATCTATCAGACAAAGGGGGCATATCCAAGCAATATGCCCCCATTGTCTAAGATGGAAAAACCTCTTTAAGAAGCCGAAAGGGATTGCTTGGGGTTAAGCATGTCAGAAACTATTTTGCTGCATAAAACTCAAACATTAAAGGCGTCCTCTGCTATGGATGATCCCTTTTGCTGGAATGGTCGATACACTGATCCAGCTGCTGAGATACCCAGTGATCGGGTGCAATCTGTGGATGAACTAATTGTGCAATTTTCCTGCAGCGCCACCACAGGAGAAATGAGGCATTACACTGAAATCAATAGGCTATTCAAAAGGAGTCCTCCAGAGACAGAGACACTCTCTGTAACCACTCTTGATGATAGATGAGCATCCTGAGGATCAACAATAAGGTATAAGGAGGCAATGCAGCATTTATTACTCTCTTTGAGCATGTCAAGCACCTTATTATCTGCCTTGTAGATATTCCTAAACATAACCTTTAATTACCAGTCACTGATCGGGAGGCTATTCTTCATTTCTGTGACCCCCCTTGACCCTACTTTGTATACCTGCACTAATTTCATTACAAGCCACGGTTTTAATTGCTGCGTCAGACAATGCTATTATCGAGCACACTTTATTAATATGACACTAATACGTTCCACGCCTCTCACAGAACACAATTTACAATTGATTGCTTTTGCCTTTTGACATCTCAGATATTAGTGACAGAAGTAATGTGACAGCGGACAAGCTGGAGCGTTTTTTTAAAAATCACCCGGGGAAGAGCAGCGAATATGGACACCGTAAGGTCAAGTTCAGAAGCTGCAGATTTGCTGCCGCTTCCGCCTAGTAAATCGGCAGAAATTTACAGTACACTAAACGTAGATGGGGTTTTTAAAACCGGATCCACATGTCACGGAAAAACAAGCATACTGCGGATTTTCAATTCAATGATGTCTTCGTATAGGGGTGAAGAAATGAGCGGGAAATCCGCAGCACAATATGTACGTAACACGTGTGTGATAATCTGCAGTGGATTTCCTCCTCTACCCGTGGACTCTATGTGCTAGGTAAAGCTGGCCATAGACATCAGATTTTTATTTAAGTGACCTTTGCAAAATTCATGTAATGTCAATGGGTCGTCAGGGGGAAAATGGACTGAAAATTCACCCGCCTGACTCTTTTCTTACCCAACAGACTCTCAGGTAACAGGGTTGTACAGGTTTAGAAAAACATGGCTACTTTCTTTCAAACACAGCACCACACCAGTCAACAGGCTGTGTGTGGTATTGCAGCTGAGCCCCATTCACTGCAATCCAAGAAACAGCTTATGGACAGATGTGGCGCTGTTTTTTGAAAAAAGCTGCCATGTTTTTCTAATCCTATATTTCTGGCCTCACTCCATCCCAGTGATCGCATTTTTATTATTATTATTATTTTATATATTTAAAGGTCTTGTCCAGGATTTTGATACTTGGTGGTCTATCCTCAGGATAAGCCATCAAAATTATATTGGCGGGGACTCACACACCCACCGGTCAGCTGTTGCCTTGTAGCTCTGGTTTCAGAACCACACAGCATAATAGTTGCCAACTGTCCTGAATTTGCTGGGACTGTCCCTGTTTTTCATAGACAGCCCTGGCAAATGAAGGCTGTCCAGGGCCGAAAATCGGTATGGCAAATGATAACACAGCTCATAAGTAGGCATTCCCAGGCAGAGTCGAGTGTTCCCTGCGGTGGGGTTTTGTGGATGCCCCAATTTAACCAACCTAAATTTTGGTAAGTATGCTCAACAGCTCTACCCATTGTGTAGTGGACGGAACTGGTAATTGCAGCACTGCTCTCAATGCCAATATTATTGAAAGATTACTTATTTTCTCTGTACCGCATGAAAGGTTAGTATATAAAATGAGAATGCTTGGACTGGGAGAAAACGTCTGTATGTGGGTAAGTAACTGGCTCAGTGATAGAAAACAGAGGGTGGTTATTAGTGGTACACACTCAGATCGGGTCACTGTCACTAGTGGGGTACCTCAGGGGTCAGTACTGGGCCCTATTCTCTTCAATATATTTATTAATGATCTTGCAGAAGGCTTGCATAGTAAAGTATCAATTTTCGCAGATGACACTAAACTGTGTAAAGTAATTAACACTACAGAGGACAGTATACTGTATATATACACTACAGAGGACAGTATACTGTATATATACACACTACAGAGGACAGTGTACTGTATATATACACTACAGAGGACAGTATACTGTATATATACACACTACAGAGGACAGTATACTGTATATATACACTACAGAGGACAGTGTACTGTATATATACACTACAGAGGACAGTATACTGTATATATACACTACAGAGGACAGTATACTGTATATATACACACTACAGAGGACAGTATACTGTATATATACACTACAGAGGACAGTATACTGTAAATATACTACAGACAGTGGCGTACACACAATCCATGGGGCCCCGGTGCGAAACTGATCTATGGGGCCCCCTCCCCGTCGCCCCCCCCCCCCCCCAACCTGCCTCCTAGCCCCCCCCCCCCCACTACCTCCCCTACCAGTGGTGTAACTATAGTGTTATGGGCCACAGTGCAAAAATTTTTTCAAAGAACCGGCAGATTTTTTTACTAAGGGCTCTTTCCGTGCGGCTAATCCACGGCGTGACTGAGTGCCAAGCCCCATTCTAGACAGCAGAGACACGGAGCAGTGACATGATTGACTGTGATCTTTTTACTACAAAATCACGGTGACAACGGATCCGATCGAACGCTAGTGTGAAAGTAGCCTTACATGCCCCGTCACAGTAGTTATGCCTTCATATGTGCCCCCTCATAGTTATGCCTTTATATGTGCCCCCTCATAGTTATGCCTTTATATGTGCCCCCTCACAGTAGTTATGCCACATTAGGTGCCCCCTCAAATTAGTTATGGCAGATTAGGTGCCCCTCAGTAGAGATGCCAACTTTTGTGCCCCCTCACTCTAGTTGTTCCCATCAATCCCCCCCCCCCTCTGCCCCCTGCCCCTCTGCCTCTCTGCCCCTTTGCCCCCCTGCCCCCAGTCTGCAGCATTAGAAAAAAAATTCTTACATACTTACCTTCTTCCCTGATGAGAGTAGGCAGCTTGCCTTGCCGGGTTTTTAGGTCTCCTCCCACAGTGACAGGCAGCAGCGCGATCTGGGGCCAGCAGGGGGAGCTCCTGAGCTCTGAAGATTAGTGAAGCAGGGAGCAGAGAGGTTTCCCTGCTTCACTATAGAAACTGAACTGCCGGCCGTGTGTGTGTGAGTGCGTGCCCCCCCCCCCTCCCTTACTTGACCCTCCGGCCCCCCCACCCCCCATATTATACATGTAATGGTGGCATGGAGCGCTCTGATGGGGCCCGAAATTGCCACTGTACTTCATGCCGGGCCCCACCAGAGCGCTCCATTACATGTGAGTACAGCGGGAGCCCTGCCAGCGGCCTGGGGGGGGTCCACAGGCGGCCGGGCCCCCTGGAGTGCCGGGCCCGGTCGCAACTGCGACCCCTGCGACCCTGGTATGTACGCCACTGACTACAGAGGATAGTATACTGTATATATACACTACAGAGGACAGTATACTGTATATATACTACAGAGGATAGTATACTGTATATATACTACAGAGGATAGTATACTGTATATATACTACAGAGGATAGTATACTGTATATATACTACAGAGGACAGTGTACTGTATATATACACTACAGAGGACAGTATACTGTATATATACTACAGAGGATAGTATATGGCTACAGATGGATCTGGATAGACTGGAGGCTTGGGCAGAGAAGTGGACGATGAGGTTTAACACTGATAAATGTAAGGTTATACACATGGGAAGGAATAATGCAAGTCACCCGTACATACTAAATGGCAAAACACTGGGTAACACTGACATGGAAAAGGACCTAGGAATTTTAGTGAACAATGCTGTAGAAACCAGTGTCAGGCAGCTGCTGCCAAGGCCAATAAGATAATGGGTTGCATCAAAAGGGTCATCGATGACAGTGATGAGAACCAGGATTGTTTCTACAGCCGGCTGAGGGGTGCGACCGCATGGGGCGCATGTCTCCAGCAAAAAGAGGGGGGCGCCGTCGGCATCTATTTACAGGCTGGCAGGCTTAGCTAAAAGTGCTACTGCGCCCAACTCGGACCGCGCTAATTCCTGGCTGCAGGCTGCCCTGGCTTGTAAGTATGATCGGAGAGGGAGGGTGGTTCAGGCCCTGTGGTGTGCGCAGTGTCAGGGTGAGTGACTCAGTCACTGCCCGACATCCCTGCTGCGCCCCACTGACTGGACAGTCTGGACTTTTACTATGGATGGGGCTGGGCCGCTGAAGATCTGTCACATCTTCCATCTGCGGTTTCCACAGACTCATCCATCCACACCACAAAAAAAACTAGAACATTTTTTGTGGTGCGGAAGCACAGTGAGAAACCACTGCTCCATAGTGCTTCTGTGGGGTTCCGTGCCTGCGTTCTGCACCGCACCTTTCATTCGTGATGCGGTGCACAAACGGCTGGGGCACGTATACTGCGGACACGCTGTTTGCGGCCTGAACGCGTTCCTGTGCATGAGCCCTTAAGCTGCAGTTTTTCCACACAAGAATCCATGGAGAAAAAAACAAATGCTACCCACATTGTTTGCAGGTAGCCTAATGCTAGCCAGTGCAAGCCGGGGGCTTATACAGTCACAACAGGTTCTGGCCTGAATGTCGTTGTTCATCCAGACAAAGAATGCATGCTGCTGCATTTTTTGCCTGGCCAACGGCAAGCATTCATGCCAGAGCAGCTGGCTGCGTTACTGCCACAGTTAATGGACAGAATCGCTGCTTTTTGTTTATTGGCCACCAAAAAAAGGGAATAAAAAGCATTTAAAAAAGCGCTATGTACCCCAAAATGAAAACCACAAGGCGTCACACAGAAATCGAGCCCTCACACAGCTCCGTTCTATTCTACAGAAGTGAGCTAAGCTGCAATACCAGGCAAAGCCCATGGACAGACAAAACCTTTTCTGGTAAAAAAAAAACAAAAAAAACATGTGGTTCTTTCTATTCCTAGACAATTGCTGCTTTCACAGAACACTGTTCGTAGTGGTGGCTACTGAGCTGTGTATGCTATGCAACATTGTTTAAGTCAGTGTTATTTGATGTTTGGGGGGGGGGGCACTTTTTTAATGTTCGCCCTGTTGGTAAATTTCCCTAGAAACTGCCCTGATGAGAACATAGTCCTACCACTTTACAAATCACTAGTCAGACCACACATGGAGTACTGTGTACAGTTCTGGGCTCCTGTGAACAAGGCAGACATAGCAGAGCTGGAGAGAGTTCAGAGGAGGGCAATTAAAGTAATAACTGGAATGGGTGGACTACAGGTCCCAGAAAAATTATCAGCATTAGGGTTATTCACTTTAGAAAAAGACGACTGAGGGGAGATCTAATTACTATGTATAAATATATCAGGGGTCAGTACAGAGATCTCTCCCATCATCTATTTATCCCCAGGACTGTGACTGTGACGAGGGGACATCCTCTGCGTCTGGAGGAAAGAAGGTTTGTACACAAACATAGAAGAGGATTCTTTACGGTAAGAGCAGTGAGACTATGGAGCTCTCTGCCTGAGGAGGTGGTGATGGTGAGTACAATAAAGGAATTCAAGAGGGGCCTGGATGTATTTCTGGAGTGTAATAATATTACAGGCTATAGCTACTAGAGAGGGGTCGTTGATCCAGGGACCTATTCTGATTGGAGTCGGGAAGGAATTTTTTATTCCCCTAAAGTGGGAAAAATTGGCTTCTACCTCACAGTTTTTTTTTTTGCCTTCCTCTGGATCAACTTGCAGGATAACAGGCCAAACTGGATGGACAGATGTCTTTTTTCGGCCTCATAAACAATGTTACTATGTATTAGTCAATTTTTTGGGGAACTATTTTGGGGCACATTAATTAATATTTAATATATTTTTTTTAATAAATTCTAAATTTTTTACACTTCGCTCCAAATCATTAGCCAGTTAATTTATTGTATAGATTGTTACGCTGATAGATATTCCAAATGGGCCAACAGTACGCGATATATTTATAAAAAGTTCATAGATTAAACTTAATTTTGGATTACTGTGACCATCATCAGTATAGCCATAGGATAGGGGATGCAGATTGCAGAACGGGATGTCAGTTGCTCCTGGGTCCTGATACCCAAAGGGATCTCTACCACCTAAGAAGACCCCAGCATTAGAAATGGCAAGGGGGGACTTTCTTACAGAATTTGGGACCCTGGAGCTTCCAGTTATGCCAAATTGGAGCTGAACAAGTAAATTGTGTTTGATTAAATCAAAGAAATTTTACAATACAAAAAGATATGAATTTTTCAGACGGGATACAAGGCGTTCCTCTTATCTCCCTGCGGCTTTGCAGTTAAGATTAATGTAGACATACAGCCCCGGAAGCTGAAGGATGCAAATGATCCCGAAGCCCGAGCTTGGCTGGACAGACTTCACAGCGCTCTATAAAAGGTCCCATGTGAAATCATTCACTTTTTCTGCTCATTGTTCTACATTCGCAGGAAACATGAAAGCTCTGCAGATACCTAGAGGTCTCCACACACTGCAGAGCAAGGACAATTAGAGATGTGTGGCTATGTTGCCATAATTAATTACATTTCTGCCTCACGGCTTTAGATCTCTGGAGACGCAGCCGTGAAGTATGCAGCATAAGAAAAAAGCTGGACATGGCTGCTTCCTTTTAAAAACAGAGCCACGCCTGTCCACTGGCAGTGAGTGGTATTACAGCTTAACCCCAGATACTTTAATAGAGCCAAGCTGCAATACCACACACAACCTCTGGGCAGGTGTGGCACTGTTTTGGGAAGAAAGCAGACATGTTTTTTTAACCCTTGCAAGCATATCGATAGGGAACTAAGCATTTTGTGGCAATTTATCTTTACGCTTAAGCTCAGTAGTCATGGATGTAGCACACAGAAGTTTTTAAGATATGGCCTAATTTATGTTCAGGGCAGATCTAAAAGGTACACCACCTGTTACTGAAATATCAATGGTCCTTATGCTTGCACCTCCAATCCCACTCTTGGTGCCCAAACAAGTTTATTGAGTGTTATTGTTATTTGGGCACTGTATGGTTATAGGACTGGGCACTACATCGTAATGGAGCCCGTGGGCATTCACTGAATGTACTGCATAGGGCAGGAACCAACCAAAAGCTGACCCTGGTAATGGTAATATTATAACTGTAACAGGGTGACAGGACTGGTTTTAATTCTCAGTCTCATGTGCGCAAATATAGTAGATGTGTCCTATAAATAATTTTGGGCTACTAGGGAAAGCCTGTGCGCCCTGCTTCCCCTGCACAGTCATACAGAAAGCCAGTGAGTCCTGCTTCTCCCAAACATTCATACAGAAAGCCTGTGAGTCCTGCTTCCTCTGCACAGTCATACAGAAAGCCTGTGAGTCCTGCTTCCTCTGCACAGTCATACAGAAAGCCAGTGAGTCCTGCTTCTCCCAAACATTCATACAGAAAGCCTGTGAGTCCTGCTTCCCCTGCACAGTCATACAGAAAGCCTGTGAGTCCTGCTTCCCCTGCACAGTCATACAGAAAGCCTGTGAGTCCTGCTTCCCCTGCACAGTCATACAGCAAGCCTGTGAGTCCTGCTTCCCCTGCACAGTCATGCAGAAAGCCAGTGAGTCCTGCTTCCCCTGCACAGTCATACAGAAAGCCAGCGAGTCCTGCTTCTCCCAAACATTCATACAGAAAGCCTGTGAGTCCTGCTTCCTCTGCACAGTCATACAAGAAAGCCTGTGAGTCCTGCTTCCCCTGCACAGTCATACAGAAAGCCTGTGAGTCCTGCTTCCCCTGCACAGTCATACAGAAAGCCTGTGAGTCCTGCTTCCCCTGCACAGTCATACAGAAAGCCAGTGAGTCCTGCTTCTCCCAAACATTCATACAGAAAGCCTGTGAGTCCTGCTTCCTCTGCACAGTCATACAAGAAAGCCTGTGAGTCCTGCTTCCCCTGCACAGTCATGCAGAAAGCCAGTGAGTCTTGCTTCCCCTGCACAGTCATGCAGAAAGCCAGTGAGTCTTGCTTCCCCTGCACAGTCATACAGAAAGCCAGTGAGTCCTGCTTCTCCCAAACATTCATACAGAAAGCCTGTGAGTCCTGCTTCCTCTGCAGTCATACAAGAAAGCCTGTGAGTCCTGCTTCGCCTGCACAGTCATACAGAAAGCCTGTGAGTCCTGCTTCCCCTGCACAGTCATACAGAAAGCCTGTGAGTCCTGCTTCCCCTGCACAGTCATACAGAAAGCCTGCGAGTCCTGCTTCCCCTGCACAGTCATACAGAAAGCCTGCACAGTCATACAGAAAGCCTGTGAGTCCTGCTTCCCCTGCACAGTCATACAGAAAGCCTGTGAGTCCTGCTTCCCCTGCACAGTCATACAGAAAGCCTGCGAGTCCTGCTTCCCCTGCACATTCATACAGAAAGCCAGCGAGTCCTGCTTCCCCTGCACAGTCATGCAGAAAGCCAGCGAGTCCTGCTTCCCCTGCACAGTCATACAGAAAGCCAGCGAGTCCTGCTTCTCCCAAACATTCATACAGAAAGCCTGCGAGTCCTGCTTCTCCCAAACATTCATACAGAAAGCCTGCAAGTCCTGCTTCTCCCAAACATTCATACAGAAAGCCTGCGAGTCCTGCTTCCTCTGCACAGTCATACAGAAAGCCTGTGAGTCCTGCTTCCTCTGCAGTCATACAGAAAGCCTGTGAGTCATACAGAAAGCCTGCAGTCATACAGAAAGCCTGCACAGTCATACAGAAAGCCTGCACAGTCATACAGAAAGCCTGCACAGTCATACAGAAAGCCTGCACAGTCATACAGAAAGCCTGCACAGTCATACAGAAAGCCTGCACAGTCATACAGAAAGCCTGCACAGTCATACAGAAAGCCTGTGAGTCCTGCTTCCCCTGCACAGTCATACAGAAAGCCTGCGAGTCCTGCTTCCCCTGCACATTCATACAGAAAGCCAGCGAGTCCTGCTTCCCCTGCACAGTCATGCAGAAAGCCAGCGAGTCCTGCTTCCCCTGCACAGTCATACAGAAAGCCAGCGAGTCCTGCTTCTCCCAAACATTCATACAGAAAGCCTGCGAGTCCTGCTTCTCCCAAACATTCATACAGAAAGCCTGCAAGTCCTGCTTCTCCCAAACATTCATACAGAAAGCCTGCGAGTCCTGCTTCCTCTGCAGTCATACAGAAAGCCTGTGAGTCATACAGAAAGCCTGCACAGTCATACAGAAAGCCTGCACAGTCATACAGAAAGCCTGCACAGTCATACAGAAAGCCTGCACAGTCATACAGAAAGCCTGCACAGTCATACAGAAAGCCTGCACAGTCATACAGAAAGCCTGCACAGTCATACAGAAAGCCTGCACAGTCATACAGAAAGCCTGCACAGTCATACAGAAAGCCTGCACAGTCATACAGAAAGCCTGCACAGTCATACAGAAAGCCTGCACAGTCATACAGAAAGCCTGCACAGTCATACAGAAAGCCTGTGAGTCCTGCTTCCCCTGCACAGTCATACAGAAAGCCTGTGAATCCTGCTTCCCCTGCACAGTCATACAGAAAGCCTGTGAGTCCTGCTTCCCCTGCACAGTCATACAGAAAGCCAGTGAGTCCTGCTTCTCCCAAACATTCATACAGAAAGCCTGTGAGTCCTGCTTCCTCTGCACAGTCATACAAGAAAGCCTGTGAGTCCTGCTTCCCCTGCACAGTCATGCAGAAAGCCAGTGAGTCTTGCTTCCCCTGCACAGTCATGCAGAAAGCCAGTGAGTCTTGCTTCCCCTGCACAGTCATACAGAAAGCCAGTGAGTCCTGCTTCTCCCAAACATTCATACAGAAAGCCTGTGAGTCCTGCTTCCTCTGCAGTCATACAAGAAAGCCTGTGAGTCCTGCTTCGCCTGCACAGTCATACAGAAAGCCTGTGAGTCCTGCTTCCCCTGCACAGTCATACAGAAAGCCTGTGAGTCCTGCTTCCCCTGCACAGTCATACAGAAAGCCTGCGAGTCCTGCTTCTCCCAAACATTCATACAGAAAGCCTGCAAGTCCTGCTTCTCCCAAACATTCATACAGAAAGCCTGTGAGTCCTGCTTCCTCTGCAGTCATACAGAAAGCCTGTGAGTCATACAGAAAGCCTGCAGTCATACAGAAAGCCTGCACAGTCATACAGAAAGCCTGCACAGTCATACAGAAAGCCTGCACAGTCATACAGAAAGCCTGCACAGTCATACAGAAAGCCTGCACAGTCATACAGAAAGCCTGCACAGTCATACAGAAAGCCTGCACAGTCATACAGAAAGCCTGCACAGTCATACAGAAAGCCTGCACAGTCATACAGAAAGCCTGCACAGTCATACAGAAAGCCTGCACAGTCATACAGAAAGCCTGTGAGTCCTGCTTCCCCTGCACAGTCATACAGAAAGCCTGTGAATCCTGCTTCCCCTGCACAGTCATGCAGAAAGCCAGCGAGTCCTGCTTCCCCTGCACAGTCATACAGAAAGCCTGTGAATCCTGCTTCCCCTGCACAGTCATGCAGAAAGCCAGTGAGTCCTGCTTCCCCTGCACAGTCATACAGAAAGCCAGTGAGTCCTGCTTCTCCCAAACACTCAGAAAAAGCCTTAAGCCCTGCTTCCTCTGCACAGTCATACTGAAAGCCAGTGAGTCCTGCTTACCCTGCAGTCATACAGAAAGCCAGTGAGTCCTGCTTCTCCCAAACACTCAAAGAAAGCCTGTGAGTCCTGCTTCCCCTGGAGTCATACAGAAAGCCTGCGAGTCCTGCTTCCCCTGCACAGTCATACAGAAAGCCAGTGAGTCCTGCTTCTCCCAAACACTCAGAAAAAGCCTTAAGTCCTGCTTCCCTCACTCACAAAGCCAGTGAGTCCTGCTTACCCTGCAGTCATACAGAAAGCCTGTGAGTCCTGCTTCCCCTGGAGTCATACAGAAAGCCTATGAGTCCTGCTTTCCCTGCCCACTCAGAAAAACCCTTAAGTACTGCTTCCCTCACTCACAAAGCCAGCGAGTCCTGCTTACCCTGCCCACTCAAAGAAATCCTGTGTGTCCTGCTTCCCCTGTCCACTCATAGAGAAAGCCTATAAGTCCTGCTTCCCTCACTCACTCACAAAGCATGCGAGTCCTGTTTCCCCTATCCACTTAGAGAAAGTCAGTGAGTAAAGCAGGACTCACAGGTTTCTCTATTAATGGGCGAGGGAAATAGTACTCAAATGCTTTCTGTATGAATGGGTGCGAGAAGCAGAACAAATTGTCTTTCTCTATCAGAGAATGAAGCAGGACTCACAGGCTCTCTCTATGAATGGGTGAGGAACGCAGAATTCACAGGCTTTCTCCATCAGAGTATCGAGAAGCAGAATTAACAGGCTTTCTCTATGAATTGGCAGGGAAAGCAGGACTCACAGGTTTTTTCTATAATTCATTGGGGGAACAGGACTCACAGGCTTTCTCTATGAAAGGGCCAGGAAAGCAGGACTCACAGACCAAACTGTACAAAAAAAAAAAAAAAGACATGAATCGCACGTCCACATTCCATAAATTGATCAATTGTTTCTCTGCATAATTTATAAACATCTCCATTGAAACATTTAGTATATGTTTTGATCAAAATGCATAGGCCCACTTACCATGTCATGGTGGCATCATATGAGCTGGTCCCTACTCTACTTTGGCACAGCGCCACACGATGACCACCGCTGCCACAGCATAGAACCTGCAGGTGGAGAGACCCAGCAACCTAACAACACCCCTGCTATCAGGCAATGCCCCCATGGCACTGAGCCACACCAACCCACAGGCACAGCATCACAACAACAGCCACAATGCAGCACAGCACAATGTGAACAAATCTCAGAAGCAGGACCCACAAGCTTTCTCTATGAATGGACAGGGGAGCAGGACTTTATGCGTCCTGGCAGTAGCTTCCCTGCACACAGCACGTGGTTGATGAGGAAGAGGCACTTCTACATATCATGGACTCCATTAACCTGACACCCTGGTATTTACGGTTCTTTCCCACTTACTTAATTTTACACCTGATGAGAAAACTTGAAGCTCCTGAACCCAAATAAAAAAATCTTTAACATGGCCCTCAACTACAATACAACATTTACAGTACTGGCCTCTGTTTATGGGGCAGATGGACCTTTGGACCTCCTCAGTCCTCAAGTCCCAGGTGCCACCGCTACTACTACACCTCATAAAGCTACAATCCTGTATAAGGCCTCTTGCACACGACCGTATGTATTTAGCGGTCCGAAAAAAATACGGATGACGTCTGTGTGAATTCTGTATTTTGCGGAACGGAACAGTTGGTCCCTAATAGAATAGTACTATCCTTGTCCCTAATGCGGAAGATAATAGGACAGGTTCTATTTTTTGCGGAACGGAAATACGGACATACGGAAACGAAATGCACATGAAGTAACTTCTGTTTTTTTACGGACCAATTGAAATGAATGGTTCCGTATAAGGTCCACACAAAAAAAAAAAAAACACACACGGAAAGAAAATACGTTCATGTGCATGATTTGCATGTTGATTTCACGACCATCCCCATATTACTGGACATTTTGATGAAGATCTACTCACCTTTATAACGTTTCAGTAGATCTACTGCCAACTCCTCCTCATCCCTCAGACAAGGTCCCGTCTGTTGTTGTCTCTTCCCTGTCCAGTTTGCTGAACCTGAAAAGAAATCACACATTTTATGAAATATGCTGAAAAGTTATTAATATTGTAGTACAAAAAATATATATGTATATGAAACCCATTTGTAAGAGTACAGAACACTCTAGAAGGCAACCTATGAGCAGCATTATCAGATTTTCTTCAGATTTACAGATGAAAATTAAAGGAACAATACTACTAATAGAATCTACATATTAAAAAGTAAAATCATTATGCAATGTAAAGGAAATTAACAAGAAAACACGAGTCATCTTCAGTCAATTTCTAAAGGGTTTGCCTTTTTTGGACAATTCCTCCCTTTTAGAAGCGTCCCTTAAAAGATAAACTGATTATGTTGTGCCCTGCTGCTGGAAATCTATTGATCAGATGTAATCTGCAAGAAAACCAGGCAATTAGCGTTCAATTTTCCTGCAGCTCCCCCACAGGAGAAATGAAGTATTATATATATTCACCTCAATGCTGGAAAGGACAGGTCCTCCACAGTGAGATACGATTTTTCTAGCCCCACTTAAGGGTCTATGAAAGCTGAATGCTGCTGCCTTTTGAACACGTAGCCCCATAATTCTGGTTTTATGATATATGTAACTCCCCCAAGATCTAATCTGTAGTTTTCCACTAATTGCTGAGTTAAAACAAACCAAATTAGAAAATCTACACAGGAAGAGAATAGTAAACAGCCTAAAACCACCATGGAGGAAAAATTACCAATTTTTTCCTGTAAAATGAATCTGTATTAGCAGCATATAAAGTATATGTGAATGTATTCACAGCGCATATGGTATACAGGAGAGGTGCGGAGAATATAGCAGATGGATAGGTCAGTGAGACACATGTGAGGATAAATGTGTTACAGAAGATACGAGTGCAATCATATTAAAAAAACACTGCTAAGATTATCCACTCCACAGACTGGAATGCTGAAAATTTAATTCTGTATAATTGGATTTTTTTTTTTTAAAGGGGAACTCAGCAATTTACAAGTTAACGGGTTAAAAAGGGAAACAGTCAGCCCCTATTGGACAGACTATCAGCAGATGCCGCCTGCATCTCAAAAACATCTCTAGAATCGCCTCTTCTGAATGTGGAAACAAAAAAAACTAAAATTTTTGCCCCAATCCATTCCCATCTTGATTAGTGTAACTCAGTACTACCTGTCCTCCCCCTCATAAGACTCTCTCCCCTCCAATCTATCCTGAACGCAGCAGCCAAGCTCATCTAACTGCTACTCCAATGCCTCCGCCATACGCCAGTCATAGCACTGGTTGCCCATGCAGTACAGGATTCAATTTAAAGTCCTTATTCTCACCCACAAAGCTCCCCCCAGTGCCGCACATCTCCTCACTCATTTCTGTCTACCAACCTACCCATGCCCTCCGTTCCGCTAATGACTTAAGATGACATCCACCATAACACAAACCTCTCACTCCCGTCTCCAAGATTTCTCTCGAGCTGGACCAGTTCTCTGGAATGCTATACCCCAAACAATTAGGGTTATTCACAATATATATAGTTTTAGGCGCTCCCTAAAAACACATTTTTAGCTAAGCCTCTCTCATCCCCTAATCAAACCCTTCTCCATTCACGCCACCCCCCTCCCCTTTAGAATTACTCTTCTGACTGTCACCACACCCCAGGCTCATTCAAAGCAGGACCCGCATTTATCTTGTTTTGAATGTTGACCGGTTTACTGCCATGTTATTTATGGCTCTGTTTGTACTTGAACCACCGTTTGTACAGCGTTGCCGAATATGTTGGTTGTCGCGATTGGTGTGGTTGTTACCACCGATCAAACCAAAATGAACAGAGCATCGGGTTGTGCATGTGCACTGCCAATCCTTTCATTTCTGTGTGACTTCCCCAAGTACAGCGCTTGGCTATTTCCAATGGGGGTCCTAAGGCTGGGACCCTCACCGATCTAATAGCCATTGGTTAAAAGGAGTATTCCACCCTTTAGATACAGATGACCTATAATTCTGCTTCCATCTCTGTCAACTGTTCTATTTCCAGCGCCGGTGGCTGCCGAAAAAAGAGTTGATTGGTAGGGGTTTGACACCCGATATTGATGACCTAGGTTAGGTGGTCAATATCTAAAGGGTGGAAACCCCCTTTAAAGAGCAAAGAACTAGAGAGGGGCATACTCATAAGGGTATATTCACAAGCTGCAGTCATATTGTAGACTTCTATCAGTCAAGGAGATATTCACAGATGCCCAAAGGAAGGCCCAGTGTCCCTATGATAACTCTACCCAAGCACAAGGATAGGAAGTGTTATCCTGGAGGTGGACACTGAAGTTCTTTTCAGAAGAGAACTGTAATTTCAAGCTCTGCTAAAGAAGACAATTTATTTTCGCATTTTTCACTCACTTAAAGGGTTGCCCGAGAATTCTGAATAAAATTGTCCTCTGTTCAGGATCCTCATCTCTTCTCTTGGTCAGAGCAGAGGATGGATACAAAAAGCATCTCTTGCTCTGGAGGACCAGTCCTGACTTGCATTACACAGCCAGATCATTCATATGAATGGACACAGTGTAATGCTTCATTTCCCCTGTTTGTGGTGCTCCAGGGAAAGTGAACACTTACTGCCAGGTTTTCACAAAGGTTGCATCTGATCGCTGAGTGTCTGAGCAGAGGACCTTGTATGATCACCTTCTTGTCAAGGGACACTTTTAACAAGAAGGGATGCTGAGAAGTGGAGAACCCCTTTAACCTTTATTATCAATTATAAACAGTTCACCAAGCTTGTGTGATTTTCTTTCCATATGATGAATAGGAAGACAACGACTAAAACCTGGAACTAGGCCAAGTCTGAAGTGGGTCATGGACTCCAGCCTGCTTCCTCTATGTGGACAGCAGGGGCCCTTAAATGTCCATTTGCTCTCCATGGAAACCAAGGTACGAGTGTGCTAGCCTTTAAGGATAGAGGAGAGATGGCAGGCTTTCTTTAAATATTGATATGTATACTCATTAAAATCTGGAGGAGAACTACAAAAATGGGCCAGAAATAATGTTCAAAGAATAAAATAAAAAAAATCATAATGAAACCAACAGACAAAAGACAAGAAGAACAAAGCTGAGGACAAGATTCCCTTTAGTGAAATTATTTCCTTCCAAAGAAATGGATGATCCTTGCTGAGCCATATGTTCTATTATAATACCTGAACTTATGTTTCCGGAGTGCAGACAGCAGCGCGATCATAATGAGCAAATATACTGTATACAGGAGCAGCGTTGTACACAGCCCAGGCTCTGAAGCTGCATGACAAAAGGCGCCCAGAAATAGTCCTCTATATATACAGTAGTGTAAGATGAAAACAGTCCAACAAGACTCAGCGTGACACAGTCTACAGAACTAGAGCAATGTAGGGGATTCAGGCCAGGCGACGAGGAAGAAAAGTTAAACCTCATTATATATTACCTAGGACAGTATTATAGCAGATATATTCTTGTACATAGGAGGCAGTATTATAGTGATTATATTCTTGTACAGAGGAGCAGCATTATAGTAGTTATATTCCCGTACATAGGAGGCATTGTTATATTCTTGTATATAGGAGCAGTATTATAGTAGTTATATTCCTATACATAAGAGCAGTATTCTAGTAGTTATAGTCTTGTATATAGGAGCAGTATTATAGTAGTTATATTCTTGTACATAGGAGCAGTATTATAGTAGTTATATTCTTGTACATAGGAGACAGAATTATAGTACGACACATCTATTCTTGTACATAGAAGGCAGTATTATACAGTCCTGATCAAAAGTTTAAGACCACTTGAAAAATGGCAAAAAAATCTTATTTTACATTGTTGGATCTTAACAAGGTTCCAAGTAGAGCTTCAACATGCAACAAGAAGAAATGGGAGTGAGACAAAACATTTTTTGAGCATTCAATTAATTGAAAATAACGATTAAACTGAAACAGGCTGTTTTTCAGCTGATCGAAATTTTAGGACCACATGCCTTTAAAAGGCCAGATCTGTGCAAAGATGTGGATTCATTGTCATTTTCTGTCAGGTAGTCACACGTTGTGATGGCAAAGGCAAAAAAACTCTCCCTTTTTGAACGTGGTCGGGTTGTTGAACTGCATAAGCAGGCTCTCTCACAGCGCGCCATCGCTGCTGAGGTGGGACGCAGAAAGACGTTTGGAATTTCTTAAATGATCCTGAGGGTTATGGAACAAAAAAGTCTAGTGCAGTGTTTCCCAACCAGCGTGCCTCCAGGTGTTGCAAAACTACAACTCCCAGCATGCCTGCACAGCCAAAGGCTGTCCGGGCATGCTGGGAGTTGTAGTTTTGCAACAGCTGGAGGCACGCTGGTTGGGAAACACTGGTCTAGTGGAAGAGCCAAAAAAGGTCATCAGCACTGAGCCGGAGGATCCAATTGGCTGTCCGTCAAGACACTGGACGATCCTCAACCCAAATTAAGGCCCTTACTGGTGCTGACTGAAGCCCCATAACCATCAGACGGCATCTGAGACTGAAGGGCTTAAAAAATAAAAAACATCTTCAAAGACCTAGTCTCCTTGAATGCCACAGAACTACTCGTTTGGACTTTGCAAGAGAGCACCAAACATGGGACATTCAAAGGTGGAGGAAAGTTTTATTCTCTGATGAGAAAAAATATAACCTTGATGGTTTCCAACGTTACTGGCATGACAAGCAGATCCCACCTGAGATGTTTTCTACGCGCCACAGTGGAGGGGGCGCCATAATGGTCTGGGGTGCTTTTTCCTTCAGTGGAAAAATTGAGCTTCAGAAAGTGCAGGGGCATCAAACGGCCGCTGACTATGTCCAAATGTTGCAGAGAGCATTCCTCATGACTGAGGGCCCTCGTCTGTGTGGTAACGACTGGGGTTTTCAACAGGACAACGCTACAGTACACAATGTCCCGGAGGATAAGGAACTTCTTCCAGGAGAATAACATCACTCTTTTGGCCCATCCTGCGTGTTCCCCTGATCTAAATCCAATTGAGAACCTTTGGGGATGGATGGCAAGGGAAGTTTACAAAAATGGACAACAGTTCCAGACAGTAGATGGCCTTCGTGCGGCCGTCTTCACCACTTGGAGAAATGTTCCCACTCACCTCATGGAAACGCTTTCATCAAGCATGCCGAAACAGATTTTTGGAGGTGATAAACAATAACGGCGGAGCTACTCATTACGGAGTTCATGTTTGGAAGTTGGATTTCTGTTTTGGGGGGGGTTTAGTTTTTTTTGGGAGGTGTGGTCCTAAACTTTTGATCAGCTGAAAAACAGCCTGTTTCGGTTTATTCGTTGTTTTTTTTTATTAAATTGAATGCTCAAAAAATGTTTTGTCTCACTCCCATTTCTTCTTGTTGCATGTTGAAGCTCTACTTGGAACCTTGTTAAGATCCAGCCATGCTAAATATAATTTTCAAGTGGTCTTAAACTTTTGATCAGGACTGTAGTAGTTATATTCTTGTACGGTACATAGGAGCAGTTTTATAGTAGTTATAGTCTTGTATATAGGGGTAGTATTATAGTAGTTATATTCTTGTACATAGGGGCAGTTTTATAGTAGTTATATTCTTGTACATAGGAGGCAGTATTATAGTAGTTATATTCTTGTATATAGGAGGCAGTATTATAGTAGTTATATTCTTGTATATAGGAGACAGTATTACAGTAGTTGCATTCTTGTATATAGGAGGCAGTATTATAGTAGTTATATTCTTGTATATAGGAGACAGTATTACAGTAGTTGCATTCTTGTATATAGGAGGCAGTATTATAGTAGTTATATTCCTGTACATAGGAGGCAGTATTATAGTAGTTATATTCTTGTATATAGGAGACAGTATTACAGTAGTTGCATTCTTGTATATAGGAGGCAGTATTATAGTAGTTATATTCTTGTATATAGGAGACAGTATTACAGTAGTTGCATTCTTGTATATAGGAGGCAGTTGTGTTTTTTACACCACTTTTACGCAACTGACTTCAGTTTTGAAAACTGGATGCTAAAGTGGACATGGCTAGCTATGATAATGCGTTTCACTCCTCATTTATCACGGAGACTTTTTAAAAAGTGGCAAACTCACTTAAGTACAAGGGTGGCATAGGAAAACCAGAGTAGCATTAGGTTCAGTGGCGTAGGGATAGCCATAGCAACCATAGCAGTGGCTATGGGGCCCTACGCCACTGGGGGCCGTCCCGGACTGCATTAATTATTATTATTATTTTTTTACACAGCCGGGCAGCCAGGTGGGCGGGGCTTGGGCGGGCCGCGGCTGTAGTGGGCGGGGCTTGGGCGGGCCGCGGCTGTAGTGGGCGGGGCTTGGGCGGGCCGCGGCTCGGGCCTGGCTGGGGGGGAAGCCAAGGAAGCAGAGGAGTAGTCAGGTCAGGACTGGAGTAGGCGGGCCCGAGGCGCACTGCTGCACGAGCAGAAGATGAGGTAGGCCAGTGAAGGGGGCATCTGTGGAGGACACTGAAAGGGGGGGGGATCTGTGGAGGACACTGAAGGAGGGATCTGTGGAGGACACTGGGGGGGGATCTGTGGAGGACACTGAAGGGGGGGGGGGATCTGTGGAGGCCACTGAAGGAGGGATCTGTGGACGACACTGAAGGAGGGATCTGTGGAGGACACTGAAGGGGGGATCTGTGGAGGACACTGAAAGGGGGGGGGATCTGTGGAGGACACTGAAAGGGGGGGATCTGTGGAGGACACTGAAGGGGGGATCTGTGGAGGACACTGAAGGGGGGATCTGTGGAGGACACTGAAGGGGGGATCTGTGGAGGACACTGAAGGGGGGATCTGTGGAGGACACTGAAGGGGGGATCTGTGGAGGACACTGAAGGGGGGATCTGTGGAGGACACTAAAGGGGGGATCTGTGGACGACACTAAAGGGGGGATCTGTGGACGACACTAAAGGGGGGATCTGTGGACGACACTAAAGGGGGGATCTGTGGACGACACTAAAGGGGGGATCTGTGGACGACACTAAAGGGGGGATCTGTGGATGACACTAAGGGGGGGATCTGTGGACGACACTAAGGGGGGGATCTGTGGACGACACTAAGGGGGGATCTGTGGACGACACTAAAGGGGGGATCTGTGGACGACACTAAAGGGGGGATCTGTGGACGACACTAAAGGGGGGATCTGTGGACGACACTAAAGGGGGGGATCTGTGGACGACACTAAAGGGGGGGATCTGTGGACTACACTAAAGGGGGATCTGTGGACGACACTAAAGGGGGGATCTGTGGACGACACTAAAGGGGGGATCTGTGGACGACACTAAAGGGGGGATCTGTGGAGAACACTAAAGGGGGGATCTGTGGACGACACTGAAGGGGGGGGGATCTGTGGACGACACTTAAGGGGGGGATCTGTGGACGACACTTAAGGGGGGGATCTGTGGACGACATTTGGGGGGGGATGTTGGGGTGGGAGGTCCTGGAGGGGTGTTTGGGTGGGAGCTCTGGAAGGGGTGGGAGGTCCAATAGGTATGTGGGGGTGGGAGATCCGGGAGGGGGGGCCCATAATTTTTTTTGCTATGGGGCCCAGTCATTTCTAGCTATGCCCCTGATTAGGTTTAAAGATCCACAAAATGTACAAACACAATACAACGCTGTACTCTAACACAAGCTAAAGGAAAACGGACTTCAAATATTACCCTTGTGATAAATTCCTCCTATGTCTTTGTGAATCTTACACAGGTGGAGATGTCCTATGACATTTGATAGATATGGCTGTGGAGGCAGAGGTATGGGTTCCTTCAACCAACATATGCTTCCCAGATACTTTCATATCCATCTTGGATGCAATTTTCTGTCTTGTATCACTGAGAATAACGGATGCAGAGGAATATATTATGTTGTGAACAGATGAATGTGGATCAATAAACCCCCATTAACTTACACCTTAAAATTCACATAAAAATCTCTCTTTCTTTATAATGGGATTCTGCTTGTATTAAACATGGACGGTTATAGAGCACAAGTCACGTGAGGAGAACAAAGGAATTTACAACATGGCGATCAATTCCTCTTCAACAATTTATCTACAAGCTAGCACAGCATTTAAGACACAAGTCTGGCCCTAAGTGCCTCGGTATATTATCCTTTACAATAAAGAATGTCGATTGCCTGATTTCAAGGAATATTCTTTGGATCGACATAAAGTCCCCAATGTCTGTTCCAAAAGGATGTAGACGTGACGTCACATGGCCTAAGCGGTCACTGAGTGTCACGGCCAATTCATACAGCTAATCATCAGGGGTGCCGGATGTCAGATTCCTGACGATGTCACATTGATCATCTATCCTAAGAATAGGACATCTGTGAACCGAGAACAAGGCAGGCGATTTGACCAGAAAAGAGTGCGTACGCAGAAGTCAAGATTAAGAAAATTGCATTTACCATAAATTAATAAAAGCAGGTTAACAGTGAAGTTAGAGAGGTAAAGACAAGCAAAATATTCAAAACAGTATAAACAATACAAGTTAAACACCTTTGCTGTGTCCGTATTCGCAGTGCGGAAACTAAGAAATAATAGTCCCAGAAACTGTCCCTAACTGACCCTAACCTTCAAGCGGGTGCGCACCCCCCTTATCCCAGTGGTCCGAGTGGACCGCTTACAGTTTGTGGAAGTGCACGGTGGGGCCCGATGTCGTCCTTTTCCTTTAACCAGCGCAGGATCCACAACAAAGAAGTCCTCTTCAGCAGGCCGGAAAACCAGTTGAATATAATCCAGAATTTTACACAGTTACTGTCCGATACCTCGACAGCACTGTGAGTCTCTCTGTTTGGGGCCATCCACTCAGCCCAATGTCGGCTCCACAGTTTAGTTGCTGCACACAGTCCTTTTTAACTTGGCTTCACTAAATGCACGGTCTCTTTATACTCCATCCGTCTCTAGACTGAAGTTCACACAGCTTGGCTGCACAGGGAAGTCCTTTAGTATCTCCACACACGTCTTACACAGCACAGAACTTGTTTTCTATATTGCCAATATGGCAGCAGCTGCAGTTCAAGACTCTCTTCCTTCTTCTTTCTGCTCACACTGAGGCAGGCTGACATCATAAGGGGCGTGTCACTTCAACACTTAGCTGCTGCCTTAACCCCTTAAGGACACAGCCTTTTTACACCTTAGGACCAGGCCATTTTTTGCAAATCTGACCAGAGTCACTATAAGTGCTGATAACTTTAAAACGCTTTGACTTATCCGTTCTGAGATTGTTTTTTCGTCACATATTGTACTTCATGACACTGGTAAAATGAAGTTAAAAAAAAAATTTTTTTTGCACCAAAAAATACCTAATTTAACAAAAATGTGGAAAAATTTGCAAATTTCTAAGTTTCAGTTTCTCTACTTCTGTAATACATAGTAATACCCCTAAAAATTGTGATGCCTTTACATTCCCCATAGGTCTACTTCATGTTTTAATTATTTTGGGAATGATATTTTATTTTTTGGGGATGTTACAAGGCTTAGAAGTTTAGAAGCAAATCTTGAAATTTTTCAGAAATTTGCAAAAACCCAATTTTTAGGGACCACTACAGCTCTGAAGTCACTTTGCGAGGCTTACATAATAGAAACCACCCAAAAATGACCCCATTCTATAAACTACACCCCTCAAGGTATTCAAAACTGATTTTACAAACTTCGTTAACCCTTTCGGTGTTGCACAAGAGTTATTGGCAAATGGGGATGAAATTTGAGAATTTCATTTTTTTGCCTAATTTTCCATTTTAACCCATTTTTTCCACTAACAAAGCAAGGGTTAACAGCCAAACAAGACTGTATCTTTATTGCCCTAACTCTGCCGTTTACAGAAACACCCCATATGTGGCCGTAAACTACTGTACGGCCACACAGCGGGGCGTAGAGTGAAAGGTGCGCCATATGGTTTTTGGAAGGCAGGTTTTGCTGGACAGTTTTTTTGACACCATGTCCCATTTGAAGCCCCCCTGATGCAACCCTAGAGTAGAAACTCCATAAAAGTGACCCCATCTAAGAAACTACACCCCTCAAGGTATTCAAAACTGATTTTAGGCTCCATTCACACGTCCGCAAAATGGGTCCGCATCCTTTCCGCAATTTTGCGGAAAGGGTGCGGACCCATTCATTCTCTATGGGGACAGAATGTGCTGTCCGCATCCACATTTGCGGATCCGCACTTCCGCATCCGTGCTTCCGTTTCCGCAAAAAAATAGAACATGTCCTATTCTTGTCCGCAATTGCGGACAAGAACAGGCATATTCCATTATGTCTGCAATGTGCGGTCCGCAAAATGCGGAACGCACATTGCCGCTTTCCGTGTTTTGCGGATCAGTGTCTCCGTGTATCCGCAAAACACATTGCGGACGTGTGAATGGAGCCTTACAAAGTTTGTTAACCCTTTAGGTGTTGCACAAGATTTAATGGAAAATAGAGATACAATTTCAAAATTTCACTTTTTTGGCAGATTTTCCATTTTAATATTTTTTTTCCAGTTACAAAGCAAGGGTTAACAGCCAAACAAAACTCATTATTTATGGCCCTGATTCTGTAGTTTACAGAAACACCCCATATGTGGTCGTAAACTGCTGTACGGGCACACGGCAGGGCGCAGAAGGAAAGGAATGCCATACGGTTTTTGGAAGGCAGATTTTGCTGGACTGGTTTTATTGACACCATGTCCCATTTGAAGCCCCCCTGATGCACCCCTAGAGTAGAAACTCCAAAAAAGTGACCCCATTTTAGAAACTACGGGATAAGGTGGCAGTTTTGTTGGTACTAGTTTAGGGTACATATGATTTTTGGTTGCTCTATATTACACTTTTTGTGCGGCAAGGTAACAAGAAATAGCTTTTTTGGCACCGTTTTTTTTTTGTTATTTACAACATTCATCTGACAGGTTAGATCATGTGGTAATTTTATAGAGCAGGTTGTCACGGACGCGGCGATACCTAATATGTATACAATTTTTTTTATTTATGTAAGTTTTACACAATGAATTCATTTTTAAAACAAAAAAAAGTTTTAGTGTCTCCATAGTCTAAGAGCCATAGTTTTTTCAGTTTTTGGGCGATTATCTCAAGTAGGGTCTCATTTTTTGCGGGATGAGATTACGATTTTATTGGCACTATTTTGGGGTGCATATGACTTTTTGATCGCTTGCTGTTACACTTTTTGTGAAGTAAGATGACAAAAAATTGCTTTTTTTACACAGTTTCTTTTATTTTATTTTTACGGTGGTCACTTGAGGGGTTAGGTCATGTGATATTTTTATAGAGCCGGTCGATACGGACGCGGCGATACCTAATATGTATACTTTTTTTTATTTATGTAAGTTTTACACAATGATTTCATTTTTGAAACAAAAAAAATCATGTTTTAGTGTTTCCATAGTCTAAGAGCCATAGTTTTTTCAGTTTTGGGGCGATTATCTTGGGTAGGGTATGATTTTTGCGGGATGAGATGACGGTTTGATTGTTACAATTTTGGAGTACATACAACTTTTTTGATCACTTTTATTAACTTTTTTGGGAAGTAAGGTGGGCAAAATTTCAATTTCATCATAGTTTTTAATTTTTTATTTTTATGGCGTTCACCGTTTGGGTAAAGTAACATGACCGTTTTATAGATCAGGTCGTTACGGACGCGGCGATACCAAACATGTGTAGGGAATTTCATTTTTTTTATTTTTAATCAGTGATAAATGTGTTTTTTGATTTTTACTTTATTTTCACTTTTTTTCACTTTCTTTTTGACCCAGACCCACTTGGTTCTTGAAGATCCAGTGGGTCTGATGTCTGTATAATACAGTACAGTACAATATATAGTACTGTACTGTATTTTACTTACACTTTGTCTGAACAGATCTGTTCAGAACCATGGACAGCAGGACGCCTGAGAAGGCGTCCTGTTGCCATGGGAACCTTCCCCGTCTGCTCAGTTATGGTCAGAACTGCGCAGACGGGGAAGGGTAAGGACGGGGCTTGGGGGGCTGCCTGGGAGCTCTCTCCCTCTCCATTCGGAGGGGCTGCAAAGGCACAGCAGCCCCCCGATCAGAGAGGGAGGGAGCTCCCTGCGCTGTTAACCTTTTCCATACAGCGGTCCGTACGGACCGCGGTATGGAAAGGGTTAAACGGCTGACATCGCAGCACAGATGTCAGCCGTTTATACCAGGGTGCCAGCAATGTGCTGGCACCCTGGTATACCCACTAGACGCCAACGATTACGCAATGGGAGGCGGGCGGGGGATCGTGATCCCGCCTGCCGCACCGCCCGCCTCCCGCACCGCCCGCACCGCCCGCAACCCTCCCCCCACCGGGCAAAAATCACTAAGGGGTGCAGGGGGGGGGGGATACAGATGCATTTTAGGAATACTAAAGTTTCTGATCCCCGCGGTCCCTAAACTGCAGAAATCGCAGCAAACCGCAGGTCTGAATTGACCTGCGGTTTGCCGCGATCGCCGACATGGGGGGGTCACGGGACCCCCCCGCGCATTTAGCCTAGGTGCCTGCTCAATGATTTGAGCAGGCACCGGGTTCCGATCACTGCCAGCCGCACGGCAGTGATCAGAAATACACAGGGCGTACATGTACGCCCTGTGTCCTTAAGTACCAGGGCACAAGGGCGTATCTGTACGCCCTATGTCCTTAAGAGGTTAAAGAGCCAGTATCGCAGTAATACACTCTCTCTATGGTAAACTCCAATGCAAATTGGTCCTATGCTGCCATCTACCGACCAAACAAATACTGCAGGCATTTTACATTTATCTGTATTACTGAAACAGCATTATACATTACATTTTAACACAGTTTACCAGGATAATAAAACTTAGAGACATTACATGACTATTTCTTACATATTCCCCCCCACTTTAAGATTGGCAGTCCCTGCCAATGACTGAATATCTAGAGGGCTGTACATACGTAGAGTGGTAATGTACTGTTGTATGGCAGGCCAAATAAACTCATCCTGCGCATACCGAACAGGGGGAGTGCCAGCATTTTGTCTAGTGGTGCGTCTGAGAACCACTGGTATACTCTGGGGTGCTGTAGCCATAGGCTGAGAAGGACCAGCAGATTCCGCACCAGAGGGGGCACAGGCTGGGGGCACAGTAGTCACAGGTGGAACATCCTCAGGAGTAGGGATTGGCCAACAATCATCCTCATCATCGTAAGCCCATTCCACCCACCAGTCTCTGACTGTGGGAGTTTGTTGACATTATCAGTTCCATCACAATTTGCTTCTTCAGATTGACACATTCCTTCCTTCTGGACTTCGTACACTGGCTCATTTGCATACTTGCGGGCAACTACACGATACGGCACAGCCTCCCACCTGCTTTCCCATTTTCCTTGAGGCTTCTTGACACGTACCAGCACCAGGTCACCTGGCTACAATGGTGCCCATTGCACCGGGGTCTTATCAGGATGAGAATTTTCTTGCAGACGCTGCCGCATCAATCGATGAACTGTCTCAAGTCTCTGCCGGTGTGCCCGCACCCAGGAGGCTGGATCTCTTGGAGGGAACCCATCCTCATCATTTAACTGTAACTCTCCGACACTTCGTCCAGACCGTCCAAAGAGGAGAGTATAAGGGGAATACCCTGTTGTAGAATGGACCTGATTGTTATAGGCCCACACCATCTCAGACAAGAACTGAGGCCACTGTAACTTCTTGTCCTCCTCCAAAGTCCGCACCATCTGTAGCAAAGTTCTATTGAATCGTTCGCAGGCTCCGTTTCCTTGGGGATGGTATGGAGTCGTGTGCGACTTCTGATACCTTGAACCTCTTTCATTACATGTCCCTCAAAGCAAGCACCTTGGTCAGAGTGGAAGCGTTGTGGACACCCGTACACTCGGATGAAATCTTGGCATAGGGCTCGAGCTGCCAACTCAGCGGTCTGGTCCTTGGTGGCGGTCACCACCGCAAATTTGGTGAAGTGGTCCACCATTACGAGGCAGTACTGGTGCCCACTGTTGGATGGGTCCACCATTAGGTAGTCTATCATGACGATCTCCAAAGGTTCCTGGGTCACTATTGTTTGCAAGGGAGCTCTTTGTTCTATCGCCTTATGGATCTCACAAGTTCGACATCTATGACATACTTGTTCGACCATTTGACGGAGGCCTGGGCAGTAAATCAGTCGCTGTAGCCAACGAAAGGTCTTCTCATGACCAAAATGTCCATTCTTATTATGAGCCTCAAGAGCCAATGATTGAGCCAGTTCACTAGGCACTACGATTTGGTAACGAATGTCGATTTCTGAAGGTAGATATACCTTTCGGCATAGCACTCCATTTTTCATCTCTAACTTTTCCCACTGACTCAGGACTGATAGCATTTCACGTGTCAGTCGTTCTCTTTCCTCTTTACAGGGATTCTTGCCTTTCTCAACACACTTGATAATTTTTGCCAGCCCCTCATAGGCCTGCTGTATTTGCACCCATTCCTGTCATGAGGGGCCAAAGAAAGGAGCCGTTTCGGTCCCTTCCACTGCACACTGCATAGCAGTGACTAAGGCTTGTGAAAATCTGCTGAAGTCAGGCACCTCCACATGCTCTAACTCCTGATCCACATCTCTGCTGGGGGCCTGGGTAGTTACCCTAGAAAGTCCATCGGCATTTTGGTTCACTGTCTTGGACCGATACTTAATGCGGTAATTGAACTTAGACATTCGGGCTATCTTCCTCTGCTCCAAAGCCCCGAGCTTGGCATTTTCCAGGTGAGCTAATGGGTTGTTGTCAGTCAGTACTAAGACTTCAGCACTGGTCAAATACTCCGAGAATTTCTCAGTCATGGCCCATACCAGTGTCAACAGTTCTAACTTAAATGAACTATAATTGTCAGGGTTTCTCTCAGAATCTCGCAAGGATCGGCTGGCATACGCTACGACACGCTCTTGGCCATCCTGGAACTGAGAGAGCACCGCTCCGAGACGATACAGGCTTGCATCTGTATATAGCTGGAAGGGCAAGTGGTAATCCACATACGCCAGGATTGGGGCCGTTGTAAGAGCATCCTTCAATGCCTGGAAGGCGTGTTCCTGTTCAGGGCCCCATTTCACGGACCGGTTCTTCGGACCCCCGGAGGTGCCTCATAGGAGAGCATTAAGTGGTGCTGCTACTCTAGCAAAGTCCTTAATAAACAGTCGATAGTAGCCGGCTACTCCCAGGAACGCTCTCACCTCTCGCAGGGTAGTCAGTGTCGGCCAATCTTAAACAGCCGCTATCTTGTCCCTCGACAGCCTTACCCCTTCTCTTGATACACAATGACCCAAGTAATCAATTTTAGATTGGAACAACCGACATTTACTGGGTTTCAGTTTGAGGCCATGTTCCTGCAATCGTTGAAATACTTGTCCCAACTGGTGGAGATGGTCCTCAAAGGTTGCAGAGTACACTATAATGTCGTCCAAGTAGATGAGAGTGAACACAAAGTTCAAGTCACCAAGACATTTCTCCATCAATCGTTGAAATGTTCCAGGTGCATTTGTCAACCCAAAGGGCTGAAGGGTTAAATTCGTATAGTTCCATGGGCAAGATAAAGGCTGTCTTTTCCTTATCTTTCTCGGCCATTGGCACCTGCCAATACCCACTAGCCAGGTCTTGCGAGGAGAAGTACCGGGCTCTTCCTAGTGCCGAAAGGGACTCCTCAATCCGAGATAAGGGGTAGGAATCTCGTACGGTGCAGGTATTCAACTTTCGATAGTCTACACAAAACCGAATGGACCCATCTTTCTTCCTTACTAGTACCACTGGAGCTGCCCAGGGACTTTGGCTTTCTTGAATGATCCCACTCTGCAGCATCTGGGTCAACAGTTCTTTCACCTCCTGATACATCTGTGGAGGAATTTGTCGGTAGCGCTCTCTGATTGGAGGGATGTCTCCTGTGAGAATCTCATGGTAGATCCCTGTTGTACATCCAAAATCTTCAGCATGACGCGCAAAGGTTGTGCGGTTTTCCTATAACAGTTCATCTACCTTCTGGATCTGTTCCAGAGAACACGAAGAAGTCTCTATCTTCATCTGTTCTCGAATTGCACCACCATTCCATTTAGGGGTGTGGTTTTTGCCTTCCCCCATAGACACGGTCTGGTCCATTCACCTTGTTCAGCCGGCCTCAACTGCATCGGGGTCGCTTTCCTCACTTCCTCTGGAGTCACATAGAGGTTAGCCAGCAGCCTTCCTGGGGTTAGGTCTACACTCTGATCCTGGGTGTTCACACATCGGAGGGGTACTCTCCCATTGCGGACTACTGCCAAGGAACGGGCTACTAGCGGATCAACACTTCTTCTGGCTGTCAGCAGTGGTTCTATCAATACAGCTATGCCCTCTAGTTTCCTACAGGTGCCTACAGGCATGGACACTATCATCTCCCGTCTGGGTGGCAACGTAACTTTTGTATGCAGAGGGACCGAAATTCGAGCAAGAGGACACTGTGCATCTGAACTTTTCTGTAAGCCACATGTTTGGACCAGCCGCTGGAAGGCCGTTTGAGTAGGCCGATGGCTAGTGGTTGCTCTCCAATAACTGTGACCTTTCTTTTCAAAGAGAATCTGATCCAATTCTTTTAACACATTCATCCCCAAGATGACAGGGACCTTTACTTCATGTGACTCCTGTACCACCACAATGCCTTTCTTGCCTAGATCTTGGCCACATAATCTGACATTCATCCAGGCCACTCCCACCACCGGTACTGGTAACTGATTAGCTGTCACCACTCGTATGAATGTATGAGGATCATATTTCACATGTTGCTGAAAGTACCGTTCGTAACAGTCTCTACTCAGGGTCGTTACTTGGGAACCCGTGTCAATCATCGCGGTAACCGGAATACCTTCCAATTCCATCTGTATGATGGGACTTGCAGCGATCAGATCCTCTTCAGGGCATTCTCCCCTCATAGTCTCCTTCTCAGTTTCCCCTACTGCCCGCCCTACTGCAGCAGGGGATTTCAGTTTAACGGCGGTCTCTCATAAGCTTGTCACTGCTCTGGACATCTAGCAGCAATGTGGCCCACGCATCCACACTCCCAGCAGCGTATTTACCGTCGCTCTGGCCATCGGTTTGGGTTGGGCTCCTGGGAGTTGTACTACATTATTAGGACCCCTTCGGTAGGTCCTATCCTCATCCCTCCAGCGGGGTTGTGGGTGATTCTGACCTTCTTGGTGTGAACGGCCCACCCCTTCGTCTCTAGTTTTCTGGAGGCCTGCAATTCTCATAGAATTCTCATTACAATTGGTTTGTAGGTGTTCCATTTGCTCTTGCAATTTCTGCATTACTGTAAGTATCTCTTTAACTGTCCCTTTTTCCACTGTTTCTGGGCCAGAGCTAGCCCCCTGCGACAATGTAACTCCAACTGCGGTCTGAGGCTTCTGAACCATACTATTGGCACGTGAGATGGCCTCTACCTGTACGTCATGAAATTTAGCATCAGTCTCCAGTCGTATAAAGTCCTGCATAGCAACAGTCAAACTGCCATCACGGATCCCCAGAACAAACTGGTCACGGAGTGTCCGATCAGGGTTACAGAAGGCTGGTGAGCCCCCTCTTTCCTTCCCTTGAATATCTCAGAGCAGTTCTTGTAGGGCATTTGCATACTGAGGGAGACTTTCATTCTCCTTTTGTACCCTCTGGAAGAACCGTGCCTGCAGGGACCCCAGCAATGCGGTTTCTCCATAAATAGTTTCTAGAGTCTGGACAACTTGCTCAAATGTCTGTCTTTGTTCACGTAGCATCTCCTTGTAACATCAATATGGCTAGCTCTACTAGTACATCTGGTGCGGTCTGGTACATGCGCTGTACCATTCGTATCTGCTCTGCCCACACACTCAGACATATTATTGCCATTAAACTTTGCTAACTGACTCATTACAGCCCCTGCTGGCATTCTTCCTCCAGCACCATACCTCCTAACGGGTGCGTCGCCGTCCATTCTGGTAGGCGGATCCTGCAGACTACGCCAATTTGTGAACCGAGAACAAGGCAGGTGATTTGACTCTGCCACCAGAAAAGAGTGCGTACGCAGAAGTCAAGATTAAGAAAATTGCATTTACTATAAATTAATAAAAGCAGGTTAACAGTGAAGTTACAGAGGTAAAGACAAGCAAAATATTCAAAACAGTATAAACAATACAAGTCAAATACTGCAACAATTTTCACCTTTGCTGTGTCCGTATTCGCAGTGCAGACACTAAGAAATAATAGTCCCAGAAACTGTCCCTAACTGACCCTAACCTTCAAGCGGGTGTGCACCCCCCTTATCCCAGTGGTCCAAGTGGACCGCTTACAGTTTGTGGAAGTGCACGGTGGGGCCCGATGTCGTCCTTTTCCTTTAACCAGCGCAGGATCCGCAACAAAGAAGTCCTCTTCAGCAGGCCGGAAAACCAGTTGAATATAATCCAGAATTTTACAGTTACTGTCCGGTACCTAGACAGCACTGTGAGTCTCTTTACTGTTTGGGGCAATGCACTCAGCCCAATGTCGGCTCCACAGGTTAGTTGCTGCACACAGTCCTTTTTAACTTTGCTTCACTAAATGCACGGTTTCTTTGTACTCCATCCGTCTCTAGACCGAAGTTCACACAGCTTGGCTACACAGGGAAGTCCTTTAGTATCTCCACACACGTCTTACACAGCACAGAACTTGTTTTCTATCTTGCCAATATGGCGGCAGCTGCAGTTCAAGACTCTCTTCCTCCTTCTTTCTGCTCACACTTTTTGCACAAAAAATACCCTAAGACCTATTTCACACGACACGTCAAAAAATGGGACATGTCCTTTTTTTGCCCATTTTTACGGCCAGATTGACCCTATTAAAATCAATGAGTCTATTTTTAACGGCCGTATAGACAGGAGTGTACCTGTCCAACTGCCTTAAAAAAAAAAAAAAAAAAAAAAAAAAATAAAATAAAAAAAGGGGAGAAGTGGCTTTAAGGGGTTAAAATGAAAAAGCTAAATACTAATCTTATCAACTTTAATGTGTGAGGACACTCGCTCCTTAAACTTCACTCCTCATTGGATGCAGCAGGACCCGAGCTTCCAGCATCGTGTCACATAATCACACTGGGAGAGCAGGTCCTACAGCATCTAGTGAGGAGAAGGTGTCCATGAGAATGCAAGTGGAAGAGTTTATTTTTTTTGTCTGCACTGGCATGGGTCGGGGGCTAAAGGGGGCATTTTATAAAACAAGGTCATTATACTGGGGGGCACTATGGGGTTTAAACTACTAAAGGCACTGCAAGGATTGGGATTTAAAAAAAAATCGTTTTTTAATGGTCGTTAAAAACTGATCCAAAAATGGTTGCAAAATGGCAGTTACAAGCGTGAAAAATGGCCAGAAAATAGATGCATCAACCAAGAATATACCATGGAGTCAGAATTGACTGTGCACAGAATACACCACTGGGCCACGATGGTAGACCTGGTTACCGGTCTAATGTATTTTGGTGTCACAATGGACAAACCACCGTATACAAATGGACCATTATGGTCAAAGCAATGCAGGACAGGACAGGTCCTCCAGAGCAAGAGACAATCTTTCTAATCACACTTTGTAACCACCAGCCAAGGGATGAGGATCCTGATACGGACAACCACCCTATTAAATCAGAATGCCCATACAGGGAATGGGTTTCCTAAGCTAGACAACCCTTGTAATGTTGACTGTAGCCATCAATAAAGTCAGTGGTAATCTATATGCCTGGTGGGAGTCAGCTACAGCCTTTATAATCTACAGACCTATCTGCCCTAGGGTATATACTTTAACTGCTGGTCTGGTCTACAGTAGGATTAATTCAGTAAGTGGAGCTTGTAATATTCAACTAAAGTGTAGGATGTTGTCACTTTTACATCGCAGAAAGTCACAGGTCATCTCCAACAACTTCAAAGAAAACATCAAGCCGGCACTTTCTTAGCAGAAATACTTTTCTAGTAATTACAGAAAATCTTCAAAAGATTAACTATGCAAGTGACCGTAAACAGATAAATACTACATGTGTCACACAGAAGGGAAAATCAATGTTAATCTTTTGAGAACTTCACTAATCTCTGAGGCTTTATTACTTCGGTCCACACAGACCCATTTCTGAAAAAGTAGGGGTGGGTGATAAGGCCTAAAATCTACTTTGCCTCCTTCTACTGGGCTGCGCGCTCGGCACGAGCCACCTGCCATTTATGATGGAGATTTACTCCATTTTCCAGTTGATATTGTTGTTCCTTGTTATACCCTGTTTCCCTGGTCACACGCATCAGTCCAAACTAAATACCCGCTTTAAGGTCATCTCATGGACACCACTATGGCACTGATTAAATGTACAGGGTGGGCCATTTATATGGATACACCTTAATAAAATGGGAATGGTTGGTGATATTAACTTCCTGTTTGTGGCACATTAGTATATGTGAGGGGGGAAACTTTTCAAGATGGGTGGTGACCATGATGGCCATTTAGAAGTGGGCCATTTTGAATCCAACCTTTTTTTTTTTATAGGAAGAGGGTCATGTGACACATCAAACTTATTGGGAATTTTACAAGAAAAACAATGGTGTGCTTGGTTTTAACGTAACTTTATTTTTTCATGAGTTATTTAGAAGCTTCTGGCCACTTATAAAATGTGTTCAATGTGCTGCCTGTTGTGTTGGATTGTCAATGCAACCCTCTTCTCCCACTCTTCACACACTGATAGCAACACCGCAGGAGAAATGCTAGCACAGGCTTCCAGTATCCGTAGTTTCAGGTGCTGCACATCTCGTATCTTCACAGCATATGCTGTGCAGATACGAGATCAGGGGCGTAGCTATAGGGGGTGCAGAGGTAGCAGTCGCTACCGGGCCCAGGAGCCTGAGGGGGCCCAAAGACTCTTGTGCCGCATATGAAGTCAATGGTATTATAGAAAGTGCATGCTATTCAAGTTACACCTCTGGCTAGAGGTAAGGGGTTAGGTCAAGAATTTGCCATGGGGGAAAATGCCGTTTAAATTTTTGTCTCAGGCAGTACAAAGGCTATGTGCTTCCCTGCCCCTGGCCACAAAGCACTGAGAGAAGGGGGGCCCAAGCTGAACTCTTGCACCAGGGCCCATGAGAGCACCTGAAACTATGGATACTGGAAGCCTGTTCTAGCATTTCTCCTGCGGTGTTGCTATCAGTGTGTGAAGAGTGGGAGAAGAGGGTTGCATTGACAATCCAACACAATGGGCAGCACATTGAACACATTTTATAAGTAACATAGTAACATAGTACATAAGGCCGAAAAAAGACATTTGTCCATCCAGTTCGGCCTGTTATCCTGCAAGTTGATCCAGAGGAAGGCAAAAAACCCCTGTGAGGTAGAAGCCAATTTTCCTCACTTTAGGGGAATAAAAATTCCTTCCCGACTCCAATCAGGCAATCAGAATAAATCCCTGGATCAACGATCTCTCTCTAGTAGCTATAGCCTGTAATATTATTACACTCCAGAAATACATCCAGGCCCCTCTTGAATTCCTTTATTGTACTCCCCATCACCACCTCCTCAGGCAGAGAGTTCCATAGTCTCACTGCTCTTACCGTAAAGAATCCTCTTCTATGTTTGTGTACAAACCTTCTTTCCTCCAGACGCAGAGGATGTCCCCTCGTCACAGTCACCGTCCTGGGATTGAATAGATGATGGGAGAGATCTCTGTACTGACCCCTGATATATTTATACATAGTAATTAGATCTCCTCTCAGTCGTCTTTTTTCTAAAGTGAATAACCCTAATTTTGATAATCTTTCAGGGTACTGTAGTTGCCCCATTCCAGTTATTACTTTAGTTGCCCTCCTCTGGACCCTCCCCAGCTCTGCTATGACTGCTTTGTTCACAGGAGCCCAGAACTGTACACAGTACTTCATGTGTGGTCTGACTAATGATTTGTAAAGTGGTAGGACTATGTTCTCATCACGGGCATCTATGCCCCTTTTGATGCAACCCATTATCTTATTGGCCTTGGCAGCAGCTGCCTGACACAGTTTTTTGCAGCTTAGTTTGCTGTTTATTAAAATTCCTAGATCCTTTTCCATGTCAGTGTTTTACCATTTAGTATGTACGGGTGACTTGCATTATTCCTTCCCATGTGCATAACTTTACATTTGTCAGTGTTAAACCTCATCTGCCACTTATCTGCCCAAGCCTCCAGTCTATCCAGATCCCTCTGTAGTAGTATACTGTCCTCTTCAGTGGTAATTACTTTACACAGTTTAGTTGTCATCTGCGAAAATTAATATTTTACTATGCAAGCCTTCTACAAGATCATTAATAAATATATTGAAGAGAATAGGGCCCAATACTGACCCCTGAGGTACCCCACTAGTGACAGTGGCCCAATCTGAGTGTGTACCGTTAACAACCACCCTCTGTTTTCTATCACTGAGCCAGTTACTTACCCACTTAGACGTTTTCTCCCAGTCCGAGCATTCTCATTTTATATACTAACCTTTTATGCGGTACAGTGTCAAATGCTTTGGAGAATTCCAGATACACGACATCCATTGATTCGCCGCTGTCAAGTCTAGAACTTACCTCCTTATAGAAACTGATTAAATTTGTTTGACATGACCAATCCCTCATGAAGCCATGCTGATATGGCGTTATTTGCTTATTTCCGTTAAGATGCTCTAAGATAGCATCTCTCAGAAAACCTTCAAACTGTTTACCCACAACAGATGTTAAACTTACCGGCCTATAGTTTCCAGGCTCTGTTTTTGGACCCTTTTTGAATATTGACCCTTTTGAATAAGTGGTCAGAAACTTGTAAATAACTCATGAAAGAATAAGGTTACGTTAAAACCAAGCACACCATTGTTTTTCTTGTGAAATTCCCAATAAGTTTGATGTGTCACATGACCCTCTTCCTATTGAAAAAACAAAAGTTGGATTCAAAATGGCCCACTTCAAAATGGCCGCCATGGTCACCACCCATCTTGAAAAGTTTCCCCCCTCACATATACTAATATGCCACAAACAGGAAGTTAATATCACCAACCATTCCCATTATTAAGGTGTATCCATATAAATGGCCCACCCTGTACTTCCTTCAATGTAAGAGGATTCAACACCCCACAGAAGAGGTCACAGGTATGCTTAAAAAAAAATAAAAAAAATCACACAGACATCTGCTTCCTCCAAGAACTGCACTTTAAGTCAACACATATAACCCACACTCCCAAGAACATACTTCAAACACTGGTTTACCAGCGCATTCAGTAAAGCAGCTAGAGGAGTGGGTATAGCTATATCTAAGAGTTCCTTTCAAAATCACATGTACTCAATCTGACCCAGAGGGCCGCTACGTTTTTGTGAAAGGCTCGATAGGTACCCAGGTAGTGACCTTAGCTAGTTTATATAGCCCCAATCGAGGCCAAACAAAATGGATTGTCAGAACGTTAAAAAAGTTTTCCTCTTTTGCTGAAGGTATTAGACTAATCGGAGGTGATCTTAATGTTACACTGAATCCTATGGTTGATGCCTCTGACGGCTCTTCTCAGCTGACCCAGGCAGCTCTGGGCCCTGTCAACACTTATCTAGCGGATATCAGCCTGGTGGACTCATGGAGGTTGCTCCATCCTACTGACAGAGACTACACCTTCTTTTCAGCTCCACACAACACTCATAAGAGATTAGATTATGTTCTGGTCTCTAGCAGTTGTGCTGATAGGGTGGAGCAATCTATCATTGAACCCATCACGGTCTCGGACCATGCCCCAGTGTCAACCTCCCTGCAGTTCCCAACACTACAGACACAGACCACACAATGGAGACTGAACAAAACACTATTAGACAAACAGACTTCAACACAGTCAGAAATTGTCCTGGTTCTTCAAGGATAACACCACAGAGGGTATGCCGCTCACAACCGTGTGGGAAACACAAACAGGTCATGAGAGGGGAGCTCATTGCCCTAGGCAGTAGAGTAAAAAAAATAACGGCAAGAAACCCTGAATTCCCTGCTTAAGCAAATTGCTACCATTGACTCCATACATAAGCGCTTTAGAGCCCTAGATGTACAGGACAATTTAATCAACCTGCGCAAGCAATTAGCAGACCACCTGAACATCTGTCATGCGAAAACATACCAATACTCACAATTTTGCTTCTACTCGCACGGAGATAAGGGCACAAAGTTGATGTCATCTCTCCTTAAGAAAAGGAAAGAATCCATGTACATCCCAGGGATCAACACAAAGGAAGGTTGCATAAAACATCAGATATTGCTAATGAATTTCTAAAATTCTACCAGGACCTATATGGACTCCCCGAGGGGTTGACAGGGTCTACTGAGGCCAGAGACACATTGATAGAGGACTTTGTAAAACACCTACAACTCCCCAGATTAAACAACACGGAAAGCGAAACTCTTTTATTCCCAGTCACTGAGAAAGAAGTCACAGATATCTTAGGCTCCATGCCACTGGGGAAGAGCCCAGGCCCCGACGGCTTCCCAGTGGGCTACTACAAAAAGTTTTTGAAAATATTGGCCCCCCACCTCACTGCCTGGTGCAATGCGCTCCTTAATGGCTCCCAACTGCATAAACAGTCCCTCGAAGCCACAGTTACAATCCTTTCTAAGCCCAGTAAAGATCCTAAGCTGTGTGGTAGTTTTAGGCCAATATCACTTTTAAATGTAGACGTTAAAGTTTGGGCAAAATTGCTGGCAACTCGCATTCGTGCCTTTCTCCCAAAGCTTATCCACCCTGAACAAGCAGGATTTGTTCCAGGCAGGGAGGGTAGTTATAACTCCTGCAGAATTATATCAACTATACAACTAGCGGTAAAACGACGCCTCCCTTTGGTTCTGTTGGGAATAGATGCGGAGAAGGTCTTTGACCTGGTGAATTGGACCTTCATGAAGAAAACACTGCAAAAGTCTGGCTTTCCTGAGCAATTCCAAAAAGCAATTATGTCGCTGTATGGTGACCCTAGTGCTCGAATTAGAGTAAATGGCACCTTATCACCTCCCTTCCCTATAAGGAATGGGACGCGGCAGGGTTGCCCCCTATCACCTGCCCTTTACGTCCTAGTTATGGAAACCTTGCTCCAAGCCATCAGAGGTCACCCAGACATCAGGGGAATTAGGATAGAGAATAGCCCCACAGAATACCTCAACGCAGCTTACGCAGATGATTTGCTAGTCATGGTCTTCAACCCGGTCGAGGCCTTCCTGCATCTGCTATCCCTGTTTGAGCAATATGGAAGGGTATCCAACTTTAAAGTAAATTACTCAAAATCAGAGGCCATGAATGTCTCAGCCCCGCCAAAACAGATTCATTTACTGAAATCAAAAACCCCCTTTATTTGGCAAACATCTCACCTATCCTACCTGGGCATTAAGATCCCTTCCAAATTGGACACACTTTTCCAACTGAATTATGCACCACTACTAAAGGATATCCAACAACAATTGCATACACTGCGTATACCATATATCTCATGGATAGGTCGTAAAAACCTGCTAAAAGCATTTATCATTCCCAAGATTCTGTAGGTCATGCAGATGTTGCCTGTCTTTCTCCCCTCCTCCTAGCTGTTCAGCATATTTCTATGGGGGGGCGAGACTGGCACATCGCACGTTAATATTGAGGAGAAATCAGGGAGGCATGGCTCTACCAGGCGCCCAACTATATTATAGGGCCATACACTTGAAGAGATGGCTACAGTTCCATAGCCTCAAATTTGGCATTTTAGGCAGTGACCTAGAGGTCTCCCAACTTGACAAGAAACAGAGAGCAGGCCTGTGGGGATTGAACTCCTCCTCACTACACTCACATGCTTTACTTAGAGGCACAGCGGCTGTTATAAGACAACTAAAAAATCTGAGCTTGTTGCATACCCCGTCACCACTAATGCCAGCAGACCTAGCACCGTTCATAGTCAGACCCACAGCAGAACACGTATCGCCGGTGTGGCATAAACTACATAAATACACCATCACGGAATTCCTTGATGGGGGATCAGGAGTTCTCCCTGACCAACATCCGCTAAACCACATTCTATCATCCAGCAACTTCATGGATACAATAGAATTCAACTCTATTAGTAAACCATTGCCAAGTAACAAACAGCGCACAACAGAAGTGACGTGGTTCGAAAAACTATTGCAATTAGAGACTCCCCCAAGTAAGATAATCTCAAAACTATATCTTACACTAAATACCCCAATCCCCATAGGGACCCCACAATACCTGAAAACTTGGGCTACCGAATTGGATATGGAATTTACAGAAACAGACATTTTACGTATACATGCACACTCCCACGGCTTTTCTAGATGTGTTAAAGTGCAAGAGCACTCATTTTAGGTGCTCACACAATGGTACCAAACTCTCAAACAATTATTTTTGAAAGGTCTCAGCAGCACAGATCAGTGCTGGAGGTGCAAGGAGGCCATAGGAACACAGACCCATATATTCTGGTCCTGCCCAAAAATCCGCCCATATTGGGACAGTGTATCGGATATAATAAATAAGGTGATGAATATTCCTATTCAGCTGTTACCAGCGCTAGTGCTTCTCTGGCTCCCCATACCCGCCTTGTTCCCATCTAAAAAGAATTTAGCCATGCACCCGATACAGGCAGAGCGGCTACTCATACCACAGAGATGGCTCAGTGTAGATCCTCCGACAATCCCACATTGGATAATGAAGATAGTAGTGTTGAGCGCGAATATTCGAAATTACGAATTTTTTTCTCGAATATTGTAACTTCGAGATTTCGCGAATATTTAGAATATAGTTCTATATATTCGCGAAATCGAATATTCTTTTTTTTTTTGTTTTTTTAATGGTTATATTTTTTTCTTTCCCACTTTCCTAAAGTAGTTCTTACCTGTCCTAAGGATTCCTGGCTTCCTGGCTGCTCCAGTCAGTGCCCGTTGCCGCTTCTGCCGACTTCCGTGCTCATGGAGCGTCCCCATCACCATGGGAACGTCTCCATATACTAGAATGTACTGTCGGGTTTGAGAATTACGTTGAAATCGCAATTCAATTAATTCAAGTTATAATAATCGAATTGCGATTTCAACTAGACCTGGTTTACTATGGATGGCTTGGTAGAATTAGCGAATATGACGAATGTATTCGTCATATTCTACAAAACGAAGATAAAGTATTCTCCATCTTCGTTTTAGCTACCTATTCATCAACTTCGCTAATTCTAGCAATCATATAGGAAAGTTTACTATAGAGACAGCTAAGTTTAATCCGCTATGCGATTATATTACTTTGCTTTTTTTTTTTAAATAACTAGAATAATTATTATACCTGATAATTATTATATTTATAAAAAAAAGCTAAGTAATATAATCGCATAGGGGATTAAACTTAGCTGTCTCTATAGTAAACTTTCCTATATGATTGCTAGAATTAGCGAAGTTGATGAATAGGTAGCTAAAACGAAGATGCAGAATACTTCGTTATCTTCGTTTTGTAGAATATGACGAAAACATTCGTCATATTCGCCAATTCTACCAAGCCAACCATAGTAAACCAGGTCCAAGTTGAAATCGCAATTCGATTATTATAACTTGAATTAATCACATTGCGATTTCAACTTGGACCCGATTTAGTTGAGACCCAGCAGCAGCAAGTTGAAATCGCAATGCGATTAATATAACTCGAAGTAATCGCATGGCGATTTCAACTTAGTAGTTATACTGCTATATAAAATACACATATAGACTGCAATTTAGCTAATATAGTGCGATAGTAATTTTTTTAATAGTGTATATATTTTCCAAAACTGAAGTTCAGAAGAGGCAAAAAAAATTTGACAAAAAAAAAAAAAAAGATTATAGCACTCTATTAGCTAAATTGCAGTCTATATGTGTATTTTACGAATATTCTAAAATACGAAGTTAGAGCAATATTATGAATATTCGATTTAGACGAATATAATACGAATATTCAATCGAATATTCGCGAAATCGAATATGGCACCTCTCGCTCATCACTAAATGAAGGTGGATCCGATATGCCGAATGGAGGAGCTGGCAGGTTGGGAAGCTAGACAACATGAGAAGTATTTGAAGGTTTGGAGACCCTGGTTGACATTCAGGACCCCACATCCGGAGCCTATCACTCCCCTGAGGGATGGAGATACAAATTAGCCTCCCATCCTCTTACACACTCATCTCAGTGCCATCTGAACCTTATACCAACCAATAGAGTGCAGGTTAGTCCGTCTCCTCTGTATGAGAAACACAGGACACGTGTGTACAGGAGGGCCTTCTCAATGAGGCCTGTTTTCTCTCCCCCTCCCCCAAATCCATGTTTGCCTATACGCAGTCTCCCCCCTATTCCCCACACCTAGTTGGGCTTTGGCCTGCTCCTTGCCTACACTGAGTATAGCTGCATTTGCCTGACTAATAAATAAAGAAGCAATACATTTGATAGCATAATCTGACTTATATACTGCTGCAATAAAGATTTATGCCTTCTTTGCACATAATGTTCTTAATGTGAATGCACCTTATATGACCTAGACTGAATGTACAGGTTTACCGTCTATCTGTATACATAATGTACAACATTTGATGTATGTTCCACTGCATTAAGCTGTCTTTGTATGCAATGTATATAACTATGTACTCTACATGTATGCTCTTTTGTTGTATATCATTATACCTGCTGTGCAAGTGAGGTAAGGAGTTGGATCCTTTACCCAAAGATTTTCACTGCTCAATAAAAATAAATTTGACAAAGAATATAACTACTATAATACTGCCTCCTATGTACGTACAAATATAACTGCTATAATACTACCTCCTATGTACAACAATATAACTACTATAATACTGCCCCTATGTACAAGAATATAACTACTATAATACTGCTCCTATGTACAAGAATATAACTACTATAATACTGCCCCCTATGTACAAGAATATAACTACTATAATACTGCTCCTATGTACAAGAATATAACTACTATAATACTGCCTCCTATGTACAAGAATATAACTACTATAATACTGCCTCCTATGTACAAGAATATAACTACTATAATACTGCTCCTGTGTACAAGAATATAACTGCTATAATACTACCTCCTATGTACAACAATATAACTACTATAATACTGCCCCTATGTACAAGAATATAACCACTATAATACTGCCTCCTATGTACAAGAATATAACTACTATAATACTGCTCCTATGTACAAGAATATAACTACTATAATACTGCCTCCTATGTACAAGAATATAACTACTATAATACTGCCTCCTATGTACAAGAATAAAACTACTATAATACTGCTCCTATGTACAAGAATATAACTACTATAATACTGCCTCCTATGTACAAGAATATAACTACTATAATACTGCCTCCTATGTACAAGAATATAACTGCTATAATACTACCTCCTATGTACAAGAATATAACTGCTATAATACTGCTCCTATGTACAAGAATATAACTACTATAATACTGCCTCCTATGTACAAGAATATAACTACTATAATACTGCCTCCTATGTACAAGAATATAATTGCTATAATACTGCTATGTACAATAATCTGACTAGTACAATAATGCCTTTAATCAAATTCCATGTAAAGAGCCATGCTTTATATTCCACTATTTTCAGGGAACTGTCCAGTAAAATAAAGTACACACTTAAATGTCACTGATGGGTATTCGCCATCTCCTGAGGGAATGATAAATCCCATTTCATTACAGATCTAGTGTTGCATGAACTATACGGACTGAGGGAAATTCAAATTTTGTTTTATTAATTTACTGTCAACAGGAAAGGAAAAAACTCAAACATTAGAAGACGACTTACAAGTCATTAAGAAACAAAAGAAAAAATATTTGCTAAGCATACTTGTATAGTAATCCAAATTTAACATTGCTTTCATGGGAAATCAACGTGCTTTAATAACATGCCTTAATAAGATGCCTATACAGTGCTAGAATAACACAATCAAGCGTGCTCAAATCATACAGCCATAGCATCTTTAAATAACACCGCTATACAGTTCTCAAATAATTCCTCTATGGTGACATATATTGTTCATTGCCAAACAAATTGTGTCATACTTTGCCCAAATTCTACTGCCATACAATGTACAAATAGCAGTGGCATAAATAGTTTACATACCACAGTTTTTTGGCGTTTTCTTATGTGACTGAGGGGATCTTTAGGTCTCCTGAAGGACCAGGGTCTAGATGCAACGAAGACCACTGCGCCCCTTCACCGACCAAAGTTTTTTGTAACACGAAAGGAATCAATACCTTGTACATGACAATAATAGACAAGTCATAATATAATGTAAAATACAATAAAAAAAACAAGGTAATTTGTCTCCTACTACGAAAACACATTTTCCTGGAAATGAAGATGTCATGAATTCTGTCATTGCCGTCGTTATCCACGCATTCTCAATTATTCAGATTAAGCTGCCAGTTTCCTATTAAATATTCCTAAATGCTCTCCGCAACGTAGGAAACCAGTCACCTTCGTAGGCTTTACCTCTTCCTGCCTGACACATCTAATTCTTCCATCTGCTACATAAAAACAATCCCGTTGCCAAAAGGTGATGGAATATTGTTAGTTGAATGTGATTACCTCGTAGAGTGACAGACGACCAACGGACTGATTCAACAGGGTATCTACGGAGGCTAGGGAATAGAGTTTATATGGACGCCTATTGAAGCGGCTTTGCAGATGAAACATGTATCACGTACTGTATCCACTAGGTAGGTGATTAATACTAGATAGATCATGGATCGTGGCCTCTTGGACCACCATCGATCATCAGGAGAGAAAACATGGCAGAAGAGCTTGTCCATATTTGCCAGTACCATAGGGCACATGCTTGACCACCACTCCATCCAAACACCTCCTAGCCATGGTCTTGCACCAGGGGACCACTGGACTGGAGTCTACTGTTCTGACAATCTGTTGGGGAGATAATTCATTTATCACTTACCATCTATCCAGTGGATGGATGATAAATATTACCCCTGAAACCCTTTATAGGGGTTGTCTAGCTTCGGGGGCCTGTTTGGCCTGATCACCCTAACTCTCTGGGCTTGTGGAGGGAAGAAAACTTAACCTGCTCCCCACCACTGGGACTATGGCTCCATCGATCCCTTGTTGCCACTGATGCACTCCAGTCCCGCTTGTAGACTGAAGGTTTGATGGGGTCATGTGTGCCTGTGCCACTTGTGGCCAATTACTGGCCGTAGCGGTGATGTGCCCCCCATGTGTCATGTCAATAAGTCACGTGACGCATAGGGGACACATCCTCAGCGCAGAGAGGATAGAGACTGGGTCAGGCTAAAAGGCCTTTAAGGATAATGTTTAAGGCAAATGTCTTGTGTTTGAGGACTCTACTGTAGCCCCCTGAAGTCAGGTCTTTATAGATGTCACCAGCTCCAGAGCAGAGAGGTCACCATACCTGCTGGATTCATATTGTCTCAGACAGCAGACACCTGAGGCTAATGTCTGTGATCGGCAATAACACCAGTCACAGACATTTAACCCCTCAGATGCTAAGGTCAATTGTGACCACGGCATCGGAGGCAGCTTTCCCCAGCAGCACTATGCTCCAGGCACCCAAACGGCTCCCCTACGAAGTGATCGGTGCAGCCGTTCATTCCTTGTGAGAGCCTCAGATCCTTCAGAGGGACCGAGACCATCACAGCAGTAATTCCTATGGAAGCCTGCAGGTGGCATGGCTCAAAAGGAACATAGCGCAACTCCCTCAGGCTGCAGTGTTAATTCATTGCAGTCTATGGGACAAGTGGTGTAACTATCTCTTAATTAGGTGTAAAAAAGTAAAAAAAAAATGTAAAATCACTCCCTTTTCCCCATAATAAAAATAAAAATGCATAAACAATAAAAACAAAGATCATTTGCACGGCCGCATCCTAAAATGCCTGTAATAGCAAAATGTATATTCCGTACGGTGAACACCGTAACAGAAAAAGAAACACCATCAAAATGGCCAATTCAGTTTTTTCATCCCCTCCCCTCCTCCAAAAAATTGAATAAAGAGTGATCAAAAATTCAAATAAATGCCACGGTATGACTGAAAAAACTACAGATCACCTAAATAATGAGTCCCCACACATTCCTGTAGGCGGAAATACAAAAGTTATGGTGATGAAAAGAAAAAAAAACACTTTTCCTAAAGTTTTTATTTTTTATATTATTTATGTATTAAGACATAAGAAAAACAAATGTAGTATCGCTGTAATTGTACTGACCCAGAGAATGAAGGGAATAGGAATAGGTCGGTTTTACTGCATAGGGAGCGCTGTAAATACTAAATCCATAAAACTATGACAGAATTGCTGTTGTGTGTTATTTTTTTTCAATTTTACCCCATGTGGAATTTTTTTCCAGCTTCCCGCTGCGTTGTATGCAATATTAAATGTTGCCATTAGAAAGTTCAACTTGTGAACGGAAAAATAAAAATGTTATAGCTCCCGTAAGGCAGCGAGTAAAAAATGAAAGCGCAAAGACGGAAAATCCTAGGGTCTTTCAGGGGTCAATAAACCCGTATACGGCTCCGATTCTGTGGCTTGCATTGCACAAGGTCACTGTTTTCAGGCTGCAGCGGGATATGTTTCTTGGTATTCAGCAGGCAGTTCAAGTAAGTCATATGCCATATTCTTACAGTCCGCTCCATAATCAGTGCATTGCTTTACAGTGATGTCACGCTTTATTAACCCCGTAAAGCACCAGCCATGGTCTTCTAATGACTCCGTGTAGTGATAGATTAGGGCAGACAGCAAATTTGATGTGAACAGTTTAATCCGAATAATAGAGAAAAGCCGGGGTCATGTGAAGGGACTTTTCTGCCTCTTGCGTCTCCTCCGGTCAGACCCTGGCGTGTCATGTGCCTTGTACTCCAGAGCCTGTCAAGTTTAAAATGTTTCCCAACCTGAGGGCATCTGTGCAGTCACAGGACTAATCACATTACTCCGCTTCTGCCTGACATTAAACTCTTTTTTAACGTGCATTGTGATAATACAGCGTGACTGATCCATGGCACCTAGGGGCCCAACCCCTGCCTGGTCCTAGAAATACCGCAATTTTGCAGGTGCATGGTGGGATCAAAAATCATAGTAACATGGCAATCACTACACATGTGGCAGGAGGAAGAGGAGAAACTAAACTTAGGGTATTTCCACACTTGCGTTGTTTGATTCCGGCAGGCGGTTCGGTTGCAGGCAAACTGTATGCAAACGCATGTCATTTTTTCTGACTGATCAGGATCCTGATCAGTCTGAAAAATGCCTGATCAGTCAGAAAAATGCACTGCAATACCGGATCCGTTTTTCCGGTGTCATCAGGCAAAACGGATCAGGTATTTATTTTTTTCTCATTTTTAAAGGTCTGCACGTTTCGGTATTTTGAATGCCGGATCCGATTCCTATGGAAAAAAATGCCGGATCCGGCATTCAGGCAAGTCTTCAGTTTTTTTTCGCCGGAGATAAGACCGTAGCATGCTGCGGTTTTCTCTTTTGCCTGATCAGTCAAAAAGACTGAACTGAAGACATCCTGAACGGATTGCTCTCCATTCAGAATGCATGGGGATATGCCTGATCAGTTCTTTTCCGGTATAGAGCCCCTAGTACAGAACTCAGCGCCGGAAAAGAAAAACGCTAATGTGAAAGTACCCTTACAGCAAGGCTTCAGATCATAGTGTTAAAGGGATTCGGTCACCCCACTAAAGTCTTTTTTTTTTGGGGGGGGTACTTATAATCCCTATACTGCGATATATCAATACATAATGTTATTACTCATTTTGGTTCAGTAGTTAATTAAAAAAACTGACTTTTATAATATGTAAATGAGCTCTCTACCAGCAAGTAGGGCGGTTACTTGCTGGTAGCAGCCGCATCCTCCTTTCATAAAGACGCCCCCTCCTCATGTTGATTGACAGGGCCAGCGAACGCGCTCGTCCTCGGCTGGCCCTGTCTGCATTCAAAATCTGGCGCCTGCGCCGTACCTGTCTTCAGTCGGCGCAGGCGTACCTGAGAGGCGGACGCTCGCTCGGCCGCTCCATCCTCAATGCGCCTGCGCCGATGACCTCACATCTACACCCGACGCAGGCGCACTGAGAAAGGAGCGGCCGAGCGAGCGTCCTCCTCTCAGTGCGCCTGCGCCGACTGAAGACAGGTACGGCGCAGGCGCCAGATTTTTAAATGCAGACAGGCCAGCCGAGGACGAGTGCGTTCGCTGGCCCTGTCAATCAGCATGAGGAGGGGGCGTCTTTATGAAAGGAGGATGCGGCTGCTACCAGCAAGTAGCCGCCCTACTTGCTGGTAGACAGGTAATTTGCATATTATAAAAGTCAGTTTTTTTTATTAACTACTGAACCAAAATGATTAACAACATCGTGTATTGATATATTGCAGTATAGGGATTATAACTAGCCCAAAAAAAAAAAAAAAAAAAAGACTTTAGTGGGGTGACAGAAGCCCTTTAATGTTAAAAACTACAGAGCATGTTAATGTTGGTGCTGTATGACACCATTAAGTGTTTTGGCGTGCACTACATGGCAGTATTACAGTGTGTTAATGTCATTTGGCAATGTATGGTGTTTTTTAGACACTATGTGGCAGGCGTATCGGTGACAGTTTTATGGTAGTATTACTGTCCATTTTCCTAATTAGATAACAATAACCTATACAAAGACAGGTGCACTCTGCGGTCTTACTAAACCCTCATACTGATGTAAAAGTGTGAGATTAGCCAACATATCCCACTGTGGAGGACATGTCTGAGCCCGAGCACCGCGCCAAGATTTCTCAAGTAGCTCGGCGAATTAATCAGTTCAGTCCCTCTTATGTTTTTGGGCCGGAGAAAATACCGCAGCATGCTGCAGTTTTCTCTCCGGCTAAAAATCCTGAACACTTGCCGGAATGCCGGATCCGGCATTAATTTCCATTAAAGTGTATTAGTGCCGGATCCGGCATCAAGTCTTCCGGCAAAACGGAACTGGTCTTCCAGTCTGCGCATGCGCAGACCTTTAAAAAAGCAAAAAAAAATAAATAAAAAAAATACCGGATCAGTTTTTTCCAGAATTACCGGAGAGACGGATCCGTCTGACAAATGCCATCCCTTCGCGTCCGGATTGCCGGATTCGGCGGGCAGTTCCAGCAACGGAACTGCCTGCCGGAATCCTCTGCCGCAAGTGTGAAAGTACCCCAAGTGAATTCTTATAGCGGTATTCGTTTAGGGGGTAGAGAGTTAGCGGTTACACCCTTTGGCCCTGGTGCCATATAAGATTTTGCATTGGGGCCCAAGAGCTTCCAGTTAATGCCACAAAGCAAAGGGAACAAATTGTGATTCCGAGCTGCATCAGGATTGCTGCTCCGGCCACAACCTTTTCATGGACATATTTCACCAGATGTGAATGTCTCGCTGCCGCTTTGCCGTCACGTTCGTCAGAGGCCGACAAGCGATTGTTATTTATAACACTTGATTTACCTTGAAAATTTCACCTCGTAGCAAAGGACACACAGCTCAGACCCTCTGGAAATCTGCGAAAGCAAAAATGTTACACAATCAGATGCACGCCGGCAGGGGCAGATCACTATTATCTGCTCGCACGGTTTTCTCATATTATTGTATAGTGCTTGGTGTGAACACTACATCTGCAGCGCAGCAGACACCGAACCAGCAGGGAGCTTAGAGATCCTATAGTCAGAGATAAAGGGGTTTTCTGGAACTGTACAATGACGGCCTGCTGCATCGACCCTCCCTGGTGTGCCACTGCCCCTTCACTGCAAAGCCCATACTGCTCGTCCCTGTTCACTTGAATGGGTCTGTGCCGGGTACTGCATTGAACGGGCTGCTCATTCAACCAGCTGATTGTTCAGGGTCCTGAAGGCCTAGAGTACTCCAGCTATTGCTGCTGCCCCCCCCCCCCCCCGTTCTAGTCATTTTGGAGGGTCTCAGGAGTCATACATACTTTGATTATCTATTCTGTAATAATCTAAGTGCTACAAATTAGGCAGCAATGTCATATTTTGGTGTTGGGAAACAAACAATTTATTTGCAGCTTTGGGTGTGTACGGAGCAAGTTAAAGGGCATCTGTCAGCAGATTTGTACCTATGACACTGGCTGACCTGTTACATGTGCTCTTGGCAGCTGAAGGCATCTGTGTTGGTCCCATGTTCATATGTGGCCGCATTGCTGAGAAAAATGAGGTTTTAATATATGCAAATGAGCCTCTAGGAGCAACGGGGGCGTAACCATTACACCTAGAGGCTCAGCTCGCTCTGCAACTGCTGCGCTTTCTGCACTTTGGTTGATAGTAGAGATGAGCGAATTTTTCAGAAGTTCGATTCGGCCGATTCGCTAAATTTTACTAAAAAAAAATTCACTTTGTGACAAATTACTTCATTTTTTTCTAAGTAGTGGGGGCAATGACCGGGATTCGATTCACTCATCTCTAGTTGACAGGGCCAGGCAGTGAAAAGAGAGCATACCTGGTGCTATCAAAGTGCAGAGAGAGCAGAGCCTCCAAGTGTAACGGCCTCCTAGAGGCTCATTTGCATATATTTTTCTCTGCAATGCGGGCACATATAAACATGGGATCAACACAGATGTCTTCAGCTGCCGAGCGCACATGTAACAGGTCAGCCAGTGTCATAGGGACAAAACTGCTGACAGATGTCCTTTAAATAATGATCCGTCCAAGATACAGTAAGGCAGTGACATCTCCTCCCTTACACCAATTCACTACATTATGAACAATAAGAAATTGGCGATCCATCCCATAATGCAAAATCAATTCTTTATGGACCTAGAAGCGACCGACTACTTTTAATATTGTCAGTATCTGCCACAAAAATATTGGGCTACGTTCACATTTCGCCTGCTGGAGTTCACCACGGAGAGGCGAGCGTCGCCTTAGTCTGGGTCACTGCACAGTGTACAGAGCCTACTGACTCCACTCCGTACACTGCATCGTTTCGGCTGATCGGCGGGGGTGCCGGGTGTTGTACCCCCACCAATGTAATATTGATGAACTATCCTGAGAATAGGTAATTAATATCTGTAATCCAGAGAAACCTTTTAAAGGGAACTGGGATTTTGTGTATAGAGCTGAGGACATGGGTTGCTAGATGGCCGCTAGCACATCTGCAATATCCAGTCCCCATAGCTCTGTGTGCTTTTATTGTGTAAAAAAAAAAAAACGATTTGATACATATGCAAATTAACCTGAGATGAGTCCTGTCCCTGACTCATCTCACATACAGGACTCATCTCAGGTTAATTTGCATATGTATCAAGGTTTTTTTACACAATAAAAGCACACAGAGCTATAGGGACTGGGTATTGTGGATGTGCTAGCGGCCATCTAGCAACCCATGTCCTCAGCTCTATACCCAAAATCCAGGTGACAGGTTCCCTTTAAGGGTGAAATTTAATAAGTGACTGGAAGTACAGTGAGAAGGGCAGCTCTGAAGCACAAACTGCTGCTTTACTAATGAGAATGCAGAAAAATTCATGATCACATCGTCACTATTATTTTTGTAAATTATAAGGGAGATTAAATGGTCACCGACAAATCTATCCACGGGAAGCCTGCAAAAGCAAATATAAAGTGCTTGAACTTCCGAGAGCGTTTTAATGGAATGTCACTAATAATTACGTGCTGCCAATGGCTCAGACCAACGCGACGCGACAATTACAGCGTTCAGCTCCAGTCCGATGTTATACCACGAATATGAAAACGTATCAATAGGAAATAGAAAATATAGAAATATTCAACATCTTTAGTAAAACAGTAAGACGTAACACTGTCTTATTCCAATAACAATTCTAGATCTCTGTGTTGTGCCATTCCTCTACTATTCCTCCTGGAAATGAAGGAACTTATTAGCAGCTGGGTATCGACAGGATTTGTCCCTGCACGTTATTCTGCGGCGCTTTACAGACTTTATGCTACTACACACTGTCACAATGTAAGTTCCCCATCAATGTGTCTTTGGGGTGTGGCAGGAAACCCACACAAACACGGGAAGAACATACAAACTCCGTGGTACAGATGTTGGATTCGATCCTAGGACCCCAGCGCTGCAAGGCACCAGTGTTAACCACTGAGGCCACCGCACTGCTCAGCTTATCAGTGTATTTCCTGCCGACAGGCTCCTTTTAAATCAGGGATGCCCAACCTGCGGCCCTCCAGCTGTTGCAAAACTACAACTCCCATCATGCCCAGACAGCCTACACCTATCAGCTTACAGCAGGGCATGATGGGAGTTGTAGTTTTACAACAGCTGGAGGGCCGCAGGTTGAGCATGCCTGCTTTAAATGAAAGGAATATTAGGTATGTGCAATATATGACCATTATGTTTGCAGATACACGAAAACCATCAGCATGCTGCCGTCGACAGATCGGTCTCCGACAGTCAGTTAGACTTTTCCAGTTCTTTGCACAGTAGATTTTGGCTTCATTACTGGGTTGTCCATATATTCTGATTTCTTAGAGCCGCTTGCATATAATAACAGATTTACATAGATTTAGGTCAAATCTCCACGAAGACAGGATGAAACCTTGTGAATGCGAAAATAGGAGATGGACAGTCGTCTACCGTGTATTTTATCAGAATAAATTAAAACCTTTCAAGCGAATTTTCTCTGGAATCATCAGAAAGTCATTTCAAGGATTTCTGGAAAAATAAAAGTGTAATTAAGTAAAAAATAGTAAATGAAGGCGAGAACCCGTCGTACATTATTCATGACGCACTCTATTTCCCATAGAGAGAGTAATAGGAGTGAGTAACCAGAGTACCTGCCGCCTCCTCCTTCGTCACAGCACATACATCCTCTACCTGCCGCCTCCTCCTCCTCAGTCACAGCACATACATCCTCTACCTGCCGCCTCCTCCGTCACAGCACATACATCCTCTACCTGCCTCCTCCTCCGTCACAGCACATACATCCTCTACCTGCCGCCTCCTCCGTCACAGCACATACATCCTCTACCTGCCTCCTCCTCCGTCACAGCACATACATCCTCTACCTGCCGCCTCCTCCGTCACAGCACATACATCCTCTACCTGCCGCCGCCTCCTCCTCCGTCACAGCACATCCTGCCTCCTCCTCCGTCACAGCACATACATCCTCTACCTGCCTCCTCCTCCGTCACAGCACATACATCCTCTACCTGCCGCCTCCTCCGTCACAGCACATACATCCTCTACCTGCCGCCTCCTCCGTCACAGCACATACATCCTCTACCTGCCTCCTCCTCCGTCACAGCACATACATCCTCTACCTGCCGCCTCCTCCGTCACAGCACATACATCCTCTACCTGCCGCCGCCTCCTCCTCCGTCACAGCACATCCTGCCTCCTCCTCCGTCACAGCACATACATCCTCTACCTGCCTCCTCCTCCGTCACAGCACATACATCCTCTACCTGCCTCCTCCTCCGTCACAGCACATACGTCCTCTACCTGCCGCCTCCTCCGTCACAGCACATACATCCTCTACCTGCCGCCTCCTCCTCCGTCACAGCACATACATCCTCTACCTGCCGCCTCCTCCTCCTCCGTCACAGCATATACATCCTCTACCTGCCGCCTCCTCCATCACAGCACATACATCCTCTACCTGCCGCCGCCTCCTCCTCCATCACAGCACATACATCCTCTACCTGCCACCGCCTCCGTCACAGCACATACATCCTCTACCTGCCGCCTCCTCCGTCACAGCACATACATCCTCTACCTGCCTCCTCCTCCGTCACAGCACATACATCCTCTACCTGCCGCCTCCTCCGTCACAGCACATACATCCTCTACCTGCCGCCTCCTCCTCCGTCACAGCACATACATCCTCTACCTGCCGCCTCCTCCTCCTCCGTCACAGCACATACATCCTCTACCTGCCGCCTCCTCCTCCTCGTCACAGCACATACATCCTCTACCTGCCGCCTCCTCCTCCTCAGTCACAGCACATCCATCCTCTACCTGCCGCCCCTCCTCCTCCGTCACAGCACATACCAATCCTCTTACCATGCCACCTCCTCCTCCCGTCACAGCACATACATCCTCTACTGCCTCCTCCTTCCCAGTTCACAGGCACATACATCCTCTACCTTGCCGCCTCCCCTCCTCCATTCACAGCACAGTACATCCTCTACCTGCCGCTCCTCATCCATCACAGAACATACATCCTCTTACCTGCCACGCCTCCTCCTCATCCACACAGAAACTTAAATTCCTCTACCTGCCGCCGCCTCCTCCTCCATACACAGCACATACATCCTCACCTTGCACCGCCTCCGTCACAGACATACATCCTCTACCTGCCGCCTCCTCCCCTCCGTCACAGCACATACATCCTCTAACCTCCGCCGCCTCCTCCTCCATCCCAGCACATACATCCTCTACCTGCCGCCGCCTCCTCCTCCATCACAGCACATACATTCCTCTACCTGCCCCGCCTCCTCCCGTCATCACAGCACATACATCCTCTACCCTGCCGCCTCCTCCTCCTCCATCACAGCACATCCTGCCTCCTCCTCCGTCACAGCACATACATCCTCTACCTGCCTCCTCCTCCGTCACAGCACATACATCCTCTACCTGCCTCCTCCTCCTCACAGCACATACATCCTCTACCTGCCGCCTCCTCCGTCACAGCACATACATCCTCTACCTGCCGCCTCCTCCTCCGTCACAGCACATACATCCTCTACCTGCCGCCTCCTCCTCCTCCGTCACAGCATATACATCCTCTACCTGCCGCCTCCTCCATCACAGCACATACATCCTCTACCTGCCGCCGCCTCCTCCTCCATCACAGCACATACATCCTCTACCTGCGACCGCCTCCGTCACAGCACATACATCCTCTACCTGCCGCCTCCTCCGTCACAGCACATACATCCTCTACCTGCCGCCTCCTCCTCCTCCTCCATCACAGCACATACATCCTCTACCTGCCGCCTCCTCCGTCACAGCACATACATCCTCTACCTGCCGCCTCCTCCTCCGTCACAGCACATACATCCTCTACCTGCCGCCTCCTCCTCCTCCGTCACAGCACATACATCCTCTACCTGCCGCCTCCTCCTCCTCCGTCAGCACATACATCCTCTACCTGCCGCCTCCTCCTCCTCCGTCACAGCCATACATCCTCTACCTGCCGCCTCCTCCTTCGTCACAGCACATACATCCTCTACCTGCCGCCTCCTCCTTCGTCACAGCACATACATCCTCTACCTGCCGCCTCCTCCGTCACAGCACATACATCCTCTACCTGCCGCCGCCTCCTCCTCCATCACAGCACATACATCCTCTACCTGCCACCGCCTCCGTCACAGCACATACATCCTCTACCTGCCTCCTCCTCCGTCACAGCACATACATCCTCTACCTGCCGCCTCCTCCTCCTCCGTCACAGCACGCACATACATCCTCTACCTGCCGCCTCCTCCTCCCTCACAGCACATACATCCTCTACCTGCCGCCTCCTCCGTCACAGCACATACATCCTCTACCTGCCTCCTCCTCCGTCACAGCACATACATCCTCTACCTGCCGCCTCCTCCTCCGTCACAGCACATACATCCTCTACCTGCCACCGCCTCCATCACAGCACATACATCCTCTACCTGCCGCCTCCTCCTCCTCCGTCACAGCACATACATCCTCTACCTGCCGCCTCCTCCTCCTCCGTCACAGCACATACATCCTCTACCTGCCGCCGCCTCCTCCTCCATCACAGCACATACATCCTCTACCTGCCGCCGCCTCCGTCACAGCACATACATCCTCTACCTGCCGCCTCCTCCGTCACAGCACATACATCCTCTACCTGCCGCCGCCTCCTCTCCATCACAGCACATACATCCTCTACCTGCCGCCGCCTCCGTCACAGCACATACATCCTCTACCTGCCGCCTCCTCCGTCACAGCACATACATCCTCTACCTGCCGCCTCCTCCTCCTCCGTCACAGCACATACATCCTCTACCTGCCGCCTCCTCCTCCGTCACAGCACATACATCCTCTACCTGCCTCCTCCTCCGTCACAGCACATACATCCTCTACCTGCCGCCTCCTCCTCCTCCGTCACAGCACATACATCCTCTACCTGCCGCCTCCTCCTCCTCCGTCACAGCACATACATCCTCTACCTGCCGCCTCCTCCGTCACAGCACATACATCCTCTACCTGCCACCGCCTCCGTCACAGCACATACATCCTCTACCTGCCGCCACCTCCTCCTCCATCACAGCACATACATACTCTACCTGCCGCCGCCTCCTCCTCCTCCGCCACAGCACATACATCCTCTCCATGGAGTCCTCTTAGGGTTCACCGGTCCACAGCTCTGCTCCATTCACAGAATATAGATGCTGTTGAGTGACATCTGAATTTCATTGAGGAGAAATTACTCTCCCAAATCTCTCCAAAGCTAAAACAGTAGAATTACTGAGGTAACAGCTACAAACTAACTAATTACTCATGATTATAACGAATTAAATGGGAATTCCACTTTCAGCAAGTACGTATTTTTAGCACGTAAAAAAAGTTCTATAATTCTCTAATACGCTTTCTGGGTTTTCAAGATCTCTGTTTGCTGTCAATCAATAGAAACCTTCAAAATGAGCTTCAGATGTTACATCCAAAGTCGCTTCGTTCAAAACTTCTGGTTAATAAAGAGGACCTGTCCCTTCTCCAGACAGGTCTGTTTTATGAACTTCCCCAATTCTGGAGCATTTGTTCTTATGACCTAATGTTGTGTCATTCTTCTATTATCCCTGCTAGAAGTTTACAAATACTTTGCCAGCAGTCTGTAAATAAAAGGTCCAACTGGGTGTTACCAGTAGCTGGTGTGTCGCACTCTGTATAATCAGCACTGCCAGTGTCAAACTGTGCGGGAACATACCCCCAACTGGTAACGCCCATCTGTACCTTCAGTACAAGCTGCTAGCAATTCATTCATAGCTTCTTGCAGGAATAATAAAAGAACGGCACAACATAGAGAGAATAGATGCTTCAAGTTCAGAACTATAAGAAGTAGTTACTAAAACAGGCATGTCAGGAGAGGAAATTGGGACACGCTACCCCGCTTTGGGCAGCTGAGGCTTTTTTCCACGTAAACCCTACACACACTGTACAGGCCACGCAGTGATGTAATAAACGGTGTCAGCAGGGCACCCCCATAAATGGCAGCAGAAGAATGCCCCCACAACAATAGTGTCCCTGATAACCAGTGCAAGTAAAGGACAATGTGTATGTGCTTTTTAATGGTGATTGGTTTCTATTTGCACTGTGGGGGTCATTTATTAAGCTGAATATTTCTTCTATATTAGGAGTATTTCAGGCGCAGACTGCGGCGCAACAGCTAGTTGCTCTGCAATCTGCGGCTTCTCCCAGCTCACGCCAGATCTAAAAAAGTGGGCATGGCGGGGAAGTGGACGGGCCGGCAGACCCGTCTCATTTAGCATTTTCTACGCCTGTTTCAGGAGTAGAAAAAGGTCTAAATGTAAGACAGCTCGGAAGCTGTGTAAATAAAATTATATTTTTTTTTCTAAGATAAAAAAAAAATCTAAAGTAATTAAAACAAAATAAAAACTATACAAGATTGGTATTACCACAATTGTATTGAGCAACAGCATAAGGCCTCTTTCAAATGACCGTATTCTTTTTCACGTGTACAGACCGTTTTTTGCGTTCCATATACGGAACCATTCATTTCAATTGTTCCGCAAAAAAAAAAATGGAATGTACTCATTCAGTTTCCATATTTACTTATGCATTCCGTTTCCGTATTTCCATTTCCATTTTTCCGTTCCGTTGAAAGAAAGAACATGTCCTATTATTGCCCGCAAATCATGTTCCGTGGCTCCATTCAAGTCAATGGGTCCGCAAAAAAACGGAAGACATACGGAAATGCATCCATAGGTCTTCCGTATACGTTCCGTTTTTTGCGGAACCATCTATTGAAAAATTGATGCCCAGCCCAATTTTTTCTATGTAATTACTGTATACTGTATATGCCATACGGAAAAACGGAACAGAAACGCAACAGAAACAAAAAACAGAACAACGGATCCGTTTGGAAAACTGACCACAAAACACTGAAAAAGCCATACGGTCGTGTGAAAGAGGCCTAAGGACGTCATGTCATTTTTAGCGCACAGTGAACGCCAGTGATGTCAAAACCCCAAAAACTTTGGCAGAATTGTGGGGGGGGAGTGGGGGTCAGTTTTACCCCACAAAATTATTTTTTTCCATGTAAACATTTAATTAAATGGCGGCATTAAAAAAATGCATCTTGTCCCAGAAAAAATAAGCCCTCATATGGCTATGTGAACGGAAAAAAAAAAAAAAAAAAAGTTATGGATAATTGGAACGTGGGGAGGAAAAAAAAAAAATCATAAATGTACAAAATCCCCTGGGTTGACTAGCGAGCAGGCCGGGCATGGCTGTGAATGGTAATTTATATTAGACGCCACATTTTGGAAATATGAATGAATGATCTAAATTTCAATAAGAAACCTTTTTATTTTTATTTTTTACTAAATATTTCTCTGCCCCTCCCCCGCCCTGTCCTTTCTGTGTAAACATGCGATCCCAACGTCAATGCCGCAGCTGCTGTAATTAATCCGTAATTCACAGCTGTTCATTTCTGTATTTCTAGGATACTGGTTCCAGTTCTGCGGAGTGGTGGCGGCTGCCTGCCCGTTCACCGTGCCATGCAGAAAACGTTATTACTACTGTATGTGGATATTAGAAAATGTATGATTTATGAAACCTGGCGGGTGCCAGTCTACCAGTCATCCTGTCCATCTCCTGACGTTGAGGAGCCCTAGTATAGAAACGTCTTCAGCAGGCAAAGGGGTATGGCGGATATCCTGTGGCGTTTACAGCGGCGGCAGAGTGGAGGAGATGTTCACAAATCTCATCCACAGGAAAATCCGTACACATTAATTCCAAGGCGCTTTAAATCAAAAAGGGGGTTACGCTACTCGCGTTTCAGGTAATACAACCAGTCTGCATCCGTTCAGAACGTATCCATATGTATTATCTTCAACATAGCCAAGACCGATCCGTCTTGAACACCATTGAAAGTCTATGAAGGACGGATCCGTTTTCTATTGTGCCAGAGAAAACGGATCCGTCCCCATTGACTTGCGTTGTGTGAAAGGACAGGATCCGTTTGGCTCAGTTTCATCAGACGGACACTAAAACGCCTCCAAAGCGTAATGGAGACGGAACGGAGACAAACTGATGCATTCTGAGCAGATCCTTTCCCATTCAGAATGCATTAGGGCCAAACTGATCCGTTTTGGACTGCTTGTGAGAGCCCCGAACGCGAGAGCTTACTATCACAAGGGAAGGAGCAAGAACACAGTAGGTGGGGGTAATGTCTGCTCACTTAGCTGTGTGGTGGGAGCATGCTTAGTGCGGGTGGTAGGTTCTCCTGAAGAGGTGGGTTCTCAGGTTCCTTTGAAGGTTTGGAAAGTCTTATGGGCTGGGGTAGCGAGTTCTAGAGTATGGGAGAGGCACATGAGAAATCTTAGAGTCAACTGTGTGAAGAACAGATAAGAGGAGAAGGTCTCATTCCCGCATCTGTGATGTAATCCGTGATAAGATGGTCAGTGATTCATCGGTGGAGATTTCTATGAAGAATACTGATGTAGCGAAGCTAAAATTGACTCGGATAACTCCAATTACACGTCACAGTGTAAAAAGCCATTGAAATACATTGAAAGAGTTAGTTAACCTTTTTGTACCATTTTTTACTTAACACCTAAACCAGGCATCCTCAAACTGCGGCCCTCCAGCTGTTGTAAAACTACAACTCCCACAATGCCCTGCTGTAGGCTGTTTGGGCATGCTGGGAGTTGTAGTTTTGCAACAGCTGGAGGGCCGCAGTTTGAGGATGCCTGGCCTAAACCTTTAAGTTTAGTTCGGCTGCATCTGTACGTGTTTGGTCCGTTTGTCTATTTTTTGCCCTTATTGTGTCGTCAGTGTTCCACGGACACTGCACAGCTGAAATTAACTTAACTTTCAGAACATCTTCTCTTAATGGTCTGTGAAACACGGTTGGCATTTTCCAGCCTTTGTTGCCCCGTCACAACATTTTCTAAGATGCGTTGCAGCCATCAAGTTAACACAGTGTCCCAACTTTTTGGGAATTGGAGTTGAAGATACATAAATAGATAGATAGATATGAGATAGACAGACAGACTGAACAAAAATATAAAACTAATATACAACACTTTCGGTTTTGCTCCCAATTTGCATGAGCTGAAATCAAAGATCTGAAACATTTTCTACATACAGTCGTGGCCAAAAGTTTTGAGAATGACACAAATATTCGTTTTCACAAAGTTTGCTGCTAAACTGCTTTTAGATCTTTGTTTCAGTTGTTTCTGTGATGTAGTGAAATATAATTACACGCACTTCATACGTTTCAAAGGCTTTTATCGACAAAACATGACATTTATGCAAAGAGTCAGTATTTGCAGTGTTGGCCCTTCTTTTTCAGGACCTCTGCAATTCGACTGGGCATGCTCTCAATCAACTTCTGGGCCAATTCCTGACTGATAGCAACCCATTCTTTCATAATCGCTTCTTGGAGTTTGTCAGAATTAGTGGGTTTTTGTTTGTCCACCCGCCTCTTGAGGATTGACCACAAGTTCTCAATGGGATTAAGATCTGGATAGTTTCCAGGCCATGAACCCAAGATGTCAACGTTTTGGTCCCCGAGCCACTTAGTTATCACTTTTGCCTTATGGCACGGTGCTCCATCGTGCTGGAAAATGCATTGTTCTTCACCAAACTGTTGTTGGATTGTTGGAAGAAGTTGCTGTTGGAGGGTGTTTTGGCGCCATTCTTTATTCATGGCTGTGTTTTTGGGCACTATTGTGAGTGAGCCCTCTCCCTTGGATGAGAAGCAACCCCACACATGAATGGTCTCAGGATGCTTTACTGTTGGCATGACACAGGACTGATGGTAGCGCTCACCTTTTCTTCTCCGGACAAGCCTTTTTCCTGATGCCCCAAACAATCGGAAAGTGGCTTCATCGGAGAATATGACTTTGCCCCAGTCCTCAGCAGTCCATTCACCATATTTTCTGCAGAAGATCAATCTGTCCCTGATGGTTTTTTTTGGAGAGAAGTGGCTTCTTTGCTGCCCTTCTTGACACCAGGCCATCTTCCAAAAGTCTTCGCCTCACTGTGCGTGCAGATGCGCTCACACCTGCCTGCTGCCATTCCTGAGCAAGCTCTGCACTGGTGGCACTCCGATCCCGCAGCTGAATCCTCTTTAGGAGACGATCCTGGCGCTTGCTGGACTTTCTTGGACGCCCTGAAGCCTTCTTAACAAGAATTGAACCTCTTTCCTTGAAGTTCTTGATGATCCTATAAATTGTTGATTAAGGGGCAATCTTAGTAGCCACAATATCCCTGCCTGTGAAGCCATTTTTATGCAACGCAATGATGGCCGCACGCGTTTCTTTGCAGGTCACCATGGTTAACAATGGAAGAACAATGATTTCAAGCATCACCCTCCTTTTAACAGGTCAAGTCTGCCATTTTAACCCAATCAGCCTGACATAATGATCTCCAGCCTTGTGCTCGTCAACATTCTCACCTGAGTTAACAAGACGATTACTGAAATGATCTCAGCAGGTCCTTTGATGACAGCAATAAAATGCAGTGGAAAGTTTTTTGGGGGATTAAGTTAATTTTCATGGCAAAGAAGGACTATGCAATTCATCTGATCACTCTTCATAACATTCTGGAGTATATGCAAATTGCTATTATAAAAACTTAAAGGGAATCCGTCACCAGGATTTTGTGTACAGAGCTGAGGACATGGGTTGCTAGATGGCCGCTAGCACATCCGCAATACCCAGTCCCCATAGCTCTGTGTGCTTTTATTGTGTAAATAAACCGATTTGATACATATGCAAATTAACCTTACATGAGTCCTGTATGTGAGATGAGTCAGGGGACAGGACTCATCTCAGGTAAATTTTCATATCTATCAAATCGGTTTATTTACACAATAAAAGCACACAGAGCTATGGGGACTGGGTATTGCGGATGATCTAGCAGCCCATGTCCTCAGCTCTTTGCACAAAATCCCGGTGACAGGTTCCCTTTAAGCAGCAACTTTTCCAATTTCCAATATTTATGTAATTCTCAAAATTCTGGCCATGACTGTACACAAAAGACCCATTACTCTCAAATATTGTTCACAAATCTGTGTTAGTGAGCACTTCTCCTTTGCCGAGATAATCCTTCCCACCTCACAGGTGTGGCATATCAAGGTGCTGATTAGACAGCATGAATATTGCACAGGTGTGCCTTAGACTGCCCACAATAAAAGTCCACTCTGAAATGTGCACAGTTTTGCCTTACTGGGGGAGGGGGGGGGTCAGAAAACCAGTCAGTATCTGGTGTGGCCCACCATTTGCCTCACGCAGTGCAACACATCTCCGTGGCATAGAGTTGATCAGGTTGTTGATTGTGGCCTGTGGAATGTTGCTCCACTCCTCTTCAATAGTTGTGCGAAGTTGCAGAATATTGGCAGGAACTGCAACACGCTGTCGTATACGCCGATTCAGAGCATCCCAAACATGCTTAATGGGTGACATGTCCGGTGAGTATGCTGGCCGTGCAAGAACTGGGATGTTTTCAGCTTCCAGGAATTGTGTACAGATCCTTGCAATATGGGGCCGTGCATTATCATGCTGCAACATGAGGTGATGGTCGTGGATGAATGGCACAACAATGGGCCTCAGGATCTCGTCACGGTATCTCTGTGCATTCAAAATGACATCAGAAAAATGCCCTTGTGTTCGTAACATACACCTGCCCATACCATAACCCCACCGCCACCATGGGCCACTCGATCCACAACGTTGACGTCAGCAAACCGCTCACCCACACGACGCCACACACGCTGTCTGCCATCTGCCTTGAACAGTGAAAACCGGGACTTATCCGTGAACAGAATGTCCCTCCAATGTGCCAGACGCCATAAAATGTGAGCATTTGCCCACTGAAGTCGGTTACGACGACGAACTGCAGTCTGGTCCAGACCCCGATGAGGACGACGAGCATGCAGATGAGCCTCCCTGAGACGGTTTCTGACAGTTTGTGCAGAAATTATTTGCTTATGCAAACCGATTTTTGCTGCAGCTGTCCGGATGTCTGGTCTCAGATGATCATGGAGGTGAACATGCTGGATGTGGAGGTCCTGGGCTGATGAACATTCATTGCACGGGCAACAGCTCGGGTAGACATTCCTGCAGTCAGCATGCCAACTGCATGCTCCCTCAAACGTTGTGACATCTGTGGCATTGTGCTGTGTGATCAAACTTCACATTTCAGAGTGTCGTTTTATTGTGGGAAGTTTAAGGCACACCTGTGCAATATTCATGCCGTCTAATCAGCACCTTGATATGCCACACCTGTGAGGTGGGATGGATTATCTCGGCAAAGGAGAAGTGCTCACTAACACAGATTTAGACAGATTTGTCAACAATATTTGAGAGTAACGGTGAAAAGCTGTTCCATGTAAAATGCGCTCAAAAGACAAGGGGGCACTGCCTCCGACTGGAGAAGAAAAAGTTCAGTCTCCAGAAGCGTCAAAACTTCTTTACTGTAAGAACTGTGAATCTGTGGAATAGACGTCCTCAGGACGTGGTCACAGCAGGAACAGTGGACGGTTTTAAAAAGGGTTTAGATGAATTCCTAAAAATAAACAACATTAATGCCTATGAAAACGTGTAGAAATCCCAGTCTTACTTCCTTCTGGGATACGTGTGCCCACCTATCCCTTGGTTAAACTTGATGGATTTATGGTTTTTTTTCCAACCGTATCAACTATGTAAGATAGCGATGAGATAGATAGATAGATACAAGATACATAGATGGACATGAGATAGATGGACATGAGATAGACGGACATGAGATAGACGGACATGAGATAGACGGACATGAGATAGACGGACATGAGATAGACGGACATGAGATAGACGGACATGAGATAGACGGACATGAGATAGACGGACATGAGATAGACGGACATGAGATAGACGGACATGAGATAGACGGACATGAGATAGACGGACATGAGATAGACGGACATGAGATAGACAGATAAGGTAGACCGATATGAGACAGAAGAAGATGAGAGATAAAGTGAATGACTCCACCATTACATTTGCTTCCCGTCATAATTAATAATTAATCACTGGTTTCTCACTATCCGGGTAAGGTAATTAATATTGACAGTCGGACTCTTCACATCAATTTCCTCCCTGCGATATTCAGTCAATGCAATTCCTGTCATTCCGGAAACAAATTATAAGAATTTCTTTTCACCCTAAACATTAATTAGTAATCTGTAATTCACACTCACTGAAAGATTAGCAGGCTGCTACAGAGACTACAAATTATTCTATAGCGGTGCTGGAGACAGACTCAGCGCCCAGCAGGCGGGCTACTGGAGGTTGTAGAACTATTCCTAGTCCTTCACCATCATATCAAAAGCTTGCTTTGTTAATTTTCCCCAAAAATATTTTTTTTATATATTTATATATTTTTCATTTTAAAATGTAGAAAAAAAAATCCTGAAAAACATGAACCTGTGTTCAAATGGCTTCCCCTTCCCAGTACGGTCAATCTAATATAGGATATCCTCAGCTGGAGTATTTAGGGTGAGGCTAGAACTCTGAGTCTGACTGGCTGGTGGTACGCTTCTTTTATTTTTAATTTTCTTTATTATTACACAAACTGTTATTGGTTTTTTTTGTTTTGTTTTTTAAACAATTTTTTATTTATTTATATTTTTTTTAATTATCCATATATATGTATATCATACAGTAATACACCGTGGTGCGAAGACAATATAAAGCTTGAGTTACAGATCGTCACATTTGTAAAGACAAAATGTTAATATCAAATACATATATTATTATATGCATAGGACAGAAAACCTGAGAGTGGAACTGAGAACATCGAAACACCTGGGTACAGAATAGAGAATATATTGTTTTTATGTATTATAAATATTTGAAAAAATTTAACTAATTGAAAGTAAACATTTCAGTCCTTTGTTACAATACTCACTGCTGACCTACCTGAAAGCAAGAATTTGTTTTTCTTTTTTAGAGCTTTTTTTTTAGATTGGTTTCTTCTGGCCATTGATTCATGGTTTGGATCCTAAACTAAAACGTAAAGGAACTGCTCGTAGAAAAGAAAAAAACAAAAACAAAAAAAAAAAGGGTTTTATGGTCTATCCCTAAAATAAGCCTTCAAAGTACTGTGATCACTATGAGCCAACCAATCAGAAGCACAAAGGGCTAAGGCCCCTTTCACACGAGCGAGTTTTCCGCACGGGTGCAATGCGTGACGTGAACGCATAGCACCCGATCTGAATCCTGACCCATTCATTTCAATGGGTCTGTGTACATAAGCGTTTTTTTTTTGGTTTTTTTTCACGCATCAGTTCTGCTTTGCGTGAAAAATGCAGCATGTTCTATATGCATCCGGACCTAATCCGTCACGCTCATGGGAAAGAGGCCTAAGACACTCCATAGATCACAAATGCCCTTGGACATCATGCACACGACCATATCCATTTTGCGGTCTGCAAATCACAGATCCACAAAATGCTGCCATTTATTTTTTAATTCATGCAGAAATGTTCTATTCCGCAAAACAGATAGGTGCAGGACATGTCCGCGGAACGGACATATGGATACATACAACACACCACGTGCTGTCCGCATTTTTTGTGACCCCATTAAAAAAATGAAGATCGGATGTGGACCAAACATATGGTCGTGTGCATGAGCCCTTAGTAGGATTACAGACACATCTCTTGTCCATAGATTCAGCAGCATTCAAGTGAGTACCAGAAAGCCCATGGACGAGCTGCGTTGTGGGGCTTCAGCATCTCAAAAGTCCACATATTCTCTTCATTGCTGCAAACAGTGACGAAACGACTGGTTAGACCCACACCCCATCACTCATTAAAGGGGTTTTCTAGTTTAGATAACCGATTTTTCAGACGTGTAGAATTCAAAGTTAGGGTTCGGCTATACAGCGATCTGGGAAACGTGACAACTGTCACCCCAAGGATCGCAGTGGAATTGCAGTGTAGCGGTGCTAGCATGGAAATGAAAGCCGCAATTGCAAGCTCAGAATTGCAAAAAATCTGGAAGGGATTTTGGGTTTCGCGGACGCGGCGCTTTGACCCCATTAATTTCTTTGGATGCTCTTCTACACTGTGATACTTTGGCTACCTACATCACCATGTAGCTGAACCCTACACAATCGCTCTTCAATCCTCTGTGAATGAAGAGTGGTTACAAAGAGCATCTCCTGTTCTGGAGGACCTGGCCTGTCCTATACAGTGATCCCTCAAGATACAATGGCCTCAGGATACAATATTTTCAACATACAATGGTCTTTTCTGACCCATCATAAGTTGAAACTTGACTCAACATACAATGTCTCAGACTCAGATCCAACTAATCAAGGCCACTTCTCTGGTAAAATAGTGGTATTAGTTGTTAGTTACAGTGCCTTGCAAAAGTATTCACCCCCCTTGACTTTTTTCGTATTTTGGTACATTACAGCCTTCCCATCTCAGTGATTATAGTTTAAGTTAATAAATATGTCCCATTGAGCATTTTTGTAAGTCTATCTTATAAAAAATTTCCAAGTGTTCCCCCTAAAATTTCTTGCCTTCTACCTCATTGTATATGTTTAATATCCCATGGATACAGCCACCTCTCGGCTTCCGCATCCATGGGCCGCGCTTGCGCAGAATAACTAGCTCCATCCAGTGCCCGGCCTCTCCATGTCATCGCGAACGAGCGCGGCGCAGGGAGACTGCCGAAACTACAGAGGAGCATGAGGACGTGCCGGAGAAGGATCGGTGGACCGGAGGCAAGTTCAAAAGAGGTGAGTATTATTTTTATTAAAATACTATATGCACCACCAAATCCACCAACGATATAACAATATATGATAATAAAGGGAATCAACAGGAATTGAGGTACTCCATTATGGAATATAAGAACATAGGGGGAAGACAAATATGGAGTGGATAGAACAAATGGTCCACATTTAGGTCGAATGCTACACGGCCGTTGTTCACGGCCGTGAGCGGTCCGTGGAACCGCGGCCTGGATTCCTCCTGAGAGCAGGAGCGCACGGCGTCACTGGTTGCTATGACGCCGTGCGCTCCCTGCTGCCGCCGCAATACAGTAGCACACTGGTATGATCTATACCAGTGTATTACTGTACTGTGCCGGCAGCAGGGAGCGCACGGCGTCATAGCAACCAGTGACGCCGTGCGCTCCTGCTCTCAGGAGGAATCCAGGCCGCGGTTCCACGGCCCGCACACGGAATAGGCCTTAGGGAATAGGAGCACATAGTACATTTGAGGGGCACATGAAAAAGCAGTCTGCAGATGACAATCCACATGACTAGTCTTAAGAAAACGGAGCTCAGATGGATTTTCCGTCTGAACACCTTGAAACCAAAAAGGACTAAATGTCAAATTTAGGGTAACAGGGGGGGATGGTGAGTTAATTACCCTGCATTATACCCAGTCTTCTGTGTGTCTTGTATGTCCTGTTTGTAATGTAGGGTGAAACCTATGGAATGTTACATGGAAAATGATAGAAATTGATTTTATTATGGTTGCAGTACTTGCAAGTGAAATTAGGTATTCTTACCTATGCTGGGTGACTAATTACAGCTAATAGCAAGCGGTAGAATCCGAATGATGTTAGGTTTAAACATTGCCCAAAAGATTGCCCTAATGTAAAATGGCCGAGGGAGTGGGTCAAGGGACGATGACGGCTGCGATGACGAGCACATGAGCACGTGATGCCCATGGTGCGCACCGACGCAACATGTCGGACGCCATGACGCCTGGTTTCCGCCCACTAGTGACGTGGAGCGGTTATGTACCGCCTAACAGAAGGGGAAAGAGGCTGACACATGCGCATTAGCAAGGAGTAGACGCGGAGAGACGGCGTGTATCGACAGAACCAAAGACACCATCGCCATCTCCTTCTACTTTATTAAGACCCAGCAAGGTATTATATGTTAGGTAGTTTTGTAATGCACAGGCACATTTAATATATGCACTTTACTGGTTCACTGAAGATGAGCACATTGGAGATATTATCATATAACATATGTGTATAACACTTGATGGACTGGTGTCCTTGTGATAAGTGTTGTCAAATAAGGTAGCAACAGGAAATGAAATGTAACATGTCTATATAAAGGGAGTGCACCTCTTTTTGTATTGGTTGATGAAGTAATTGGTAACAACCTGATGTATTTATACTAGCACTATTGCACTTTATGTTTTCACCTGACTTGAGAAAGGTTCTGTGAGAGAACCGAAACGTTGATATGTGTGAATAAAGACCACATTTTATTCTTCAAGGAGTGCTGCGGATTTTCTTCATAATATATATATATATATATATATATATATATATATATATATATATATATATATATATATATATATATATATAGAGAGAGAGAGAGAGAGGAAGTGTGGGCAGCACCACTATCTGTAAAGTATATGCGGAGTGCCAGCGGCTGGGTAGGCGATCCACCTCCAAATGTATAAAAATAAGAAATTCCGCAGCACATCCAGGTTGTAAGAAAGTAAAAAAAGACTTTATTCACCAAGCATGCGACGTTTCAATCCTCTCAATGGGATTTTCCTCAGGATTTTCCATACACATATACATACATATACACACACACACACACACACACACACACACACACCTTTTTTGAAAGTACCCAGAGGCTGCAACACCTAAGCAAGAGGCATCACTAACCAAACACTGCCATGAAGACCAAGGAACTCTCCAAACAAGTAAGGGATAATGTTGTTGAGAAGTACAAGTCAGGGTTAGGTTATAATTTTTTTTTCCAAATCTTTGATGATCCCCAGGAGCATCATCAAATCTATCGTAACCAAATGGAAAGAACATGGCACAACAGCAAACCTGCCAAGAGATGGCCGCCCATCAAACCTCATGGACCGGGCAAGGAGGGCATTATTCAGAGAGGCAGCGCAGAGACCCAAGGTAACCCTGGAGGAGCTGCAGAGTTCCACAGCAGAGACTGGAGTATCTGTACATAGGACGACAATAAGCCGTACGCTCCATAGAGTTGGGCTTTATGGCAGAGTGGCCAGAAGAAAGCCATTACTTTCAGCTAAAAACAATAAGGCACGTTGTGATTTTGCGAAAAGGCACGTGGGAGACTCCCAAAATGTACGGAGGAAGGTGCTCTGGTCTGAGGAGACTATAATTTTCCTTTTCAGCCATCAAATAAAACGCTATCTCTGGCACAAACCCAACACATCACATCACCCAAAGAACACCAACCCCACAGTGAAACATGGTGGTGGCAGCATCATGCTGGGCGAAGGGGACTGGGAAACTGGTCAGATTTGAGGGAAAGATGGATGGTGCTAAATACAGGGATATTCTTGAGCAAAACCTGTCCCACTCTGTGTGTGATCTGAGGCCAGGACGGAGGTTCGCCTTCCAGGAGGACAAAGACCCCAAACACACGGCTAAAGCAACACTTGACTGGTTTAAGGGGAAACATGTAAATATGTGGGAATGGCCGAGTCACAGCCCAGATCTCAATCCAATAGAAAATCTGTGGTCAGACTTAAAGATTGCTGTTCACAAGCGCAAACATCCAACCTGAAGGAGCTGGAGCGGTTCTGCAGGGAGGAACGGGCAAAAATCCCTGTGGTAAGATGTGGGAAGCTCATAGAGACTTATCCAAAGCGACTTGGAGCAATGATTGCCGCAAAAGGTGGTTCTACAAAGTACTGACTTTAGGAGGGTGAATAGTTATGCACATTGACTTTTTTTTTTATTTTGTCCTATTTGTTGTTTGCTTCACAATAAAAAAAAAAAAAAAACATCTTCAAAAGTTGTGGACATGATCTGTAAATCACATGATGCAAATCCTCAAACAATCCATGTTAATTTCAGGATGTGAGGCACCAAAATACGAAAAAAAAAAAAAAGTAATGGGGGTGAATAATTTTGCAAAGCACTGTAGCAGCCATTTCTGACTGTTGCATGTAAGGACTTGTTTTATCTGTCTTTGTTATCTGCTTATTTTTCTTAAATCTTAATCTTTTCTCATCTTGGATGACATTTTGGGGCTTTGGAACCAATTATTCAACTTACAATGGTTTCTGCATAAAATGGTTGTCCTGGAACCAATTAATATTGTAACTTGAGGGACCGCTGTACTATACAGACATTCATATGAATGGGAAATGTACAATGTTTCATTTCTATCTCTATGGTGGCGCTACAGAGAATTTGAACACTTAGGTCACTTTCACGTGAATGATACGTATTGGTTCCAGATGCGTTCAGTGAAACTTGCACTGTTTAGTCAGGCAAGTTTAGTCAGTTTTGTCTGCTATTGCGTTCAGTTTTTGGGCGCGGGTGCAATGTGCTTTGATGTGTTTTTTACGCGCGTGATAAAAAACGGAAGCTTTACAAACAACTTCTCTTAGCAACCAAATGTGAAAAACACAGTTTTTTACTGGAGCCCCATTCACTTCTAAGGGACCAGGGCTGCGCGAAAAACGCAGAATATAGAACATGCTGGGTTTTTCACGCAATGCAGAACTGATGCGTGAAAAGAACGCTCATGTACACAGACCAATTGAAATGGGTCAGGATTCAGTGTGGCTGCTATGCGTTCACGTCACTCACTGCACCCACGCTGAAAACTTGCTCGTTTGAAAAGGGCCTGATCGGCTAGGAGCCCTGCAGGAGGACATATTGTGATCAGCTTATTGTCAATGGACCCTTCCAACATGTAGGGATTGTCCAAAGTTGAGAAACCCTTTAATGAAGTAAACCATCACTGTGTAGGCCCACACAACGGCATACAGTGAGCTTTCAACCTACAGGCAAGCCTATGAAAAGGTAATTTCAGATACAGCTAAGTAAGGTCCATGAAAATTGGACTGGTGAGGAAGAAGTGGTCATGATCTTAAAACTTGTCCAACATCTGTGGGGCCATCACCCCGCAACAGTGCCCGACCTCAATGTTCCCGATACTAAATCCAGGCCAAAACAGTCTTAGGAGAGTGGAGAATGGGTGGTCCTTCCATGTTCAGGTCCATAGTCTTGAAATAAGATGTTCTATCCATATGTCCATGGATGTTCAGGTGTCCATACTCAGACAGCCATACTAACTCCCTCTAGTGAATGTTATCTGCCCAGCATTGATTTTGCCTCTTCTTCTCCTATGGCTCTATTATTCCTATTATTCCTGAACATAACCTTATATGAGGCTAATGTTAAAGGGGCCGACTCAAGAAAACAACCCTAGAACCCACAGAGGTCCGTCACCTGGTGAAGCTCCAGCAGTCCTACCTATGTAATATGGATTTGGTCGGTCTATCAGAGCAGGATCTACTGTTACATTGGCTTAGAAGAAGTCCTGAGTGGTAGGTGCTATAATATCCATCTAGTCTCTTAGGAAACAGGGACATTGGTTATTTTTATGGGATAACAACCCCTTAAGGCAATATATACAGTCTTCTGAAAAATTTGGCGTTAGTCGTTACAACCAAGAATCAAGTCCTCCAGCATCTGAGGCAATAAGGTGAGGTTTTATACTTCTCACCAGAGTGGTTTCATGTCACCATAGGTTCCCTTTAAAGTGGACATTATATTGGAGTTGTAGTTTTACAACAGCTGGAGTTCCAGAGGTTGCCTACCCCTGCCCTACAATATAACAGCCCTCGAGTCATTTTATTAGAACTCTTTGTTGTGTCGTCCTCTGTTGCTCCTTCTGGAAATCCGTTTAACCACCTAACCGTTTTGCCCCAGTCCAGCTCCAGCAGTAGGAAAAGTATCCATCTGGAGGGCTGCTTTAGATGCTGCTATCTCCTGAATGGTAGCAGCTAGAAACATGCAATTCAGACAATGCCAGAATGACAGCAATATCTTTAGTACAGGGGAAGATATCACTGATAGAAATCAGGATGCTGTGTATGCAGCTGAAAATGAAAGTAAAAACAGGTTTTACCCGCGATTATTCCTGACCCGATTTCTAACAGTGATTTGACCTCTTGCTTGGACTTTAGCTGTCATATTGGTCTTGTATGAAAATCTGGACTTTCAAACAAGACAAGTTCCATGTTTCTAGCTGCTACCTTTCAGGTGATAGCAGCATCTAAAGAAGCCCTCCCCCCTCCAGTTAGCTACTTTTCCCACTGCCGGAGCTGGACTCAGGCAAAAAACAGTTGGGTGGTTAAAGGGGTTGTCCCACGAAAAATATTCTACAGTTTTCAAACCACCACTGAGCTACTCAATAAAATGTATCTGTATAGCGCCACCTGACTTTTGTTCTTTTCCTTATTCCTTTGTCCTGCTTATCGAGATGGTCGCACATCCTCAGTTTTATCCTTCAGCTGCCTCCTGAGCTGTGTTATGGAGAGAGCTGCAGAAGAAAGAACACGCATCCTGAGCTGCAGCAGAAAGGACACTCCCATTGAGCTGCCAGCTTGATATAAATCTAACAGAGCAATAAATGGGGAGATCTTTGGATCCATAAGAGTTACAGGGCTACAACACTTCTATATCCAACGGAACATCCCCAGTAATGGGGATCCCCCCTGAGTCTCCTGTGTGAATGGACTGGGGGGGGGGGGTGGCCACTGCTCGGATCAATTCCGTGGCACTGAGAGAGATTGCGTCAAGTCTTGTACCCAGTTGTCTAATAGAAGTAAAAGGAGGAGACAACGGGTCCCTCGTTTTTGTGATCACTGGGGGTCCCAGCAGTCAGACACCCAGTGATCAGACATTCATGCCCTATCCAGTAGGTTAGGAGTTAGTAGGATAACCCCTTTAAGCCCAATGTAACAAGGTTCAAAAGTGAAATGTAACAAGTGAAATAAATTTATCCATTTTAATCATCTGCACAGAAATTCTGACTCTGAGAAATTCCTCTTAAGTGCTGTTCATCACCCAAACCTGGCAAGATTATTTCTATAAAGTGCAAAGTAATTCACAGGGTAATTAACTTCACATTAAATCTTCATTTCCCTGTGTAACATTATTATACGCTGTCTGTGTTTTAAATGGAAGCAAGCCATTCATCATCGAGGGATCTTTTTTTTTTTTTTGTTAAGTTTAGCTTTTTAAGTTTTACATTTTAATATAATTTTTTTATTTGAAATTTTTATTTTTTTATTAAATTGAAAATTCTGTGTCAGTACTTCAACTCATCTCCAAGAATTAAACTAATAAAATTCTGTCTGCCTGCAGTCACCACTAGGGGGAGTGCAGGATCTTACTCAATACCAGGGAGGCCCAACCTGCGGCCCTCCACCTGTTGCAAAACTACAACTCCCAGCATGCCCAGACATCCTACAGCTAATAGCCTACAGCAGGGCATGGTGAGAGTTGTAGTTTTACAACAGCTGGAGGGCCGCAGGTTGAGCATCCCTGTTCTATACCATTACACATTGAACTGGATAATAAAACGGGGGGCACTTCTTTAGGCAGACATCTTTCTAGATTTTCTCCCTGTCATCTTAATGAAGAACACTAAGGCCCCTTTCACACGAGCGAGTTTTTCCCACAGGTACAATGTGTGACGTGAACGTATAGCACCCGCACTGAATACTGACCCATTCATTTCAATGGGTCTGTGTACAGACATTAGTTCTGCGTTGCGCGAGAATGGAAGCATGTTCTGGCCCCATAGAAGTGAATGGGGCTTCAGTGAAAGGCCTCATGCACACGACAGTTTTTTTTCACGGCCCGCAAAAACTGGGTCCGTGGGTCCGTGATCCGTGACCGTTTTTTCGTCCGTGGGTCTTCCTTGATTTTTGGAGGATCCACGGACATGAAAAAAAAGTCGTTTTGGCGTCCGCCTGGCCGTGCGGAGCCAAACGGATCCGTCCTGAATTACAATGCAAGTCAATAGGGACGGATCCGTTTGAAGTTGACACAATATGGTGCCATTTCAAACGGATCCGTCCCCATTGACTTTCAATGTAAAGTCTGGAGTTCTTTTATACCATCGGATCTGAGTTTTCTCCAATCCGATGGTATATTTTAACTTGAAGCGTCCCCATCACCATGGGAACGCCTCTATGTTAGAATATACTGTCGGATATGAGCTACATCGTGAAAATCAGATCCGACAGTATATTCTAACACAGAGGCGTTCTCATGGTGATGGGGACGCTTCAGGTTAGAATATACTGAAAAACTGTGTACATGACTGCCCCCTGCTGCCTGGCAGGTGCTGCCAGGCAGCAGGGGGCAGACCCCCCCCCTGTTTTTAACTCATTGGTGGCCAGTGCGGCCGCCCCCCCTCCCTCCCCTGTAGTTAACTCATTGGTGGCCAGTGCGGCCGCCCCCCCCCCTCCCTCCCCTGTGCGGCCGCCCCCCCCCCCCTCCCTCCCCTGTAGTAAACTCGTTGGTGTCCAGTGGGCCCCCCCTCCCTCCCCTGTAGTTAACTCGTTGGTGGCCAGTGGGCCCCCCCCTCCGTCCGCTATAGATAACTCATTGGTGTCCAGTGGGCCCCCCCTCCGTCCGCTATAGATAACTCATTGGTGTCCAGTGGGCCCCCCCTCCCTCCGCTGTAGATAACTCGTTGGTGGCCAGTGGGCCCTCTCCCCTCCCTCCCCCTCCTAATTAAAATCGCCCCCCTATCATTGGTGGCAGTGGTGAGTACCGATCGGAGTCCCAGTGTAATCGCTGGGGCTCCGATCGGTAACCATGGCAACCGGGACGCTACTGCAGTCCCGGTTGCCATGGTAGCTTAGCAATTTGTAGAAGCTTCATACTTACCTGAAGAGCTGCGATGTCTGTGACCGGCCGGGAGCTCCTCCTACTGGTAAGTGAAAGGTCTGTGCGGCGCATTGCTTATAGCACAGACCTGTCACTTACCAGTAGGAGGAGCTCCCGGCCGGTCACAGACATCGCTGCTCTTCAGGTAAGTATAAAGCTTCTACAAATTGCTAAGCTACCATGGCAACCGGGACTGCAGTAGCGTCCCGGTTGCCATGGTTACCGATCGGAGCCCCAGCGATTACACTGGGACTCCGATCGGTACTCACCACTGCCACCAATGATAGGGGGGGCGATTTTAATTAGGAGGGGGTGGGAGGGGAGAGGGCCCACTGGCCACCAATGAGTTATCTATAGCGGACGGAGGGGGGGCCCACTGGCCACCAATGAGTTATCTATAGCGGACGGAGGGGGGGCCCACTGGACACCAATTAGTTAACTACAGGGGAGGGAGGGGGGGCTGGCTACCAAGAAGTTAACTACAGGGGAGGGAGGGGGGGGGGGCGGCCGCACTGGCCACAAATGAGTTAAAAACAGGGGGGGGGGGTCTGCCCCCTGCTGCCTGGCAGCACCTGCCAGGCAGCAGGGGGCAGTCATGTACACAGTTTTTCAGTATATTCTAACCTGAAGCGTCCCCATCACCATGGGAACGCCTCTGTGTTAGAATATACTGTCGGATCTGAGTTTTCGCGAAGTGAAAACTCACCTCTGAAAAAGCTTTTATGCAGACGGATCTTCGGATCCGTCTGTATGAAAGCAACCTACGGCCACGGATCACGGACACGGATGCCAATCTTGTGTGCATCCGTGTTCTTTCACGGACCCATTGACTTGAATGGGTCCGTGAACCGTTGTCCGTCAAAAAAATAGGACAGGTCATATTTTTTTGACGGACAGGATACACGGATCACGGCCTCGGCTGCAAAACGGTGCATTTTCCGATTTTTCCACGGACCCATTGAAAGTCAATGGGTCCGCGAAAAAAAACGGAAAACGGCACAACGGCCACGGATGCACACAACGGTCGTGTGCATGAGGCCAAAAACGCATTGCATCCGCAAGCAGGTGTGGATGCAATGAGTTTTTCACTGATGGTTGCTAGGAGATGTTGTTTGTAAACCTTCAGTTTTTTTTTTTATCACCCGCGTGGAAAAAACTGAACGCAATCGCAGACAAAACTGACTGAACTTGCTTGCAAAATGGTGCGAGTTTCACTGAGCGCACCCTGAACGCATCCGAACCGAATCAGTCATGCTCGTGTGAAAGAGGCCTAAAATGGTAAAAAAAAAAAAAAAAAAGGAAAATTGATTGCACGAATTTACATTTACAGAAATGGACAAACAATAAAGGTTTAAAGGGGTATTCTGGTTGTTGCAAGTTACCCCCTATCTATTACCCCCTTTGCTTACCCAACCCCTCCTCTTTCACCCCTCTGGCCCGCCCTTGTTTAATCTGATTACCTCCTCCTCTCTGTCTGAAATCCTGCGTCCTCACCGCCGCTCCACACATACCCGGCGAGTGCGCACTGCATTGCCTATTATGGGCAGAAAAACTGGGACTTTCAATGCGCATGCGCCAGCCTGCGCAACCCTATCCAGCCGGCGGAGGCACGGGATTTCAGACGGAGAGGAGGAGGTAATCCGATTAAACAAGGGCGGGCCAGAGGGGTGAAAGAGGAGGGGTTTGGTAAGCAAAGCGCCCAGGAGCCTGGGCACCAGCCGCATGAACGCCGCCCCTGGGCACCTTCAGAACCTAATTACCATATGGTATAAAAGTGTTTTTTGGAGCAAATCAGCGATGGACTGCAATATGAAAGGTACCATAGTAATCTGGGGAAAGTAATGGAGAACCTGATCTGAGCGAGTGGTCTGTAATGGTCATATTCGGTCAAAGACTCCCTTTAAAGATTGCGGTTCACAAGCGCAAACATCCAACCTGAAGGAGCTGGAGCAGTTCTGCAGGGAGGAATGGGCAAAAATCCCAGGGGTAAGATGTGGGAAGCTCATAGAGACTTATCCAAAGCGACTTGCCGCAAAAGGTGGCTCTACAAAGTATTGACTTTAGGGGGGTGAATAGTTATTCACATTGAACTTTTCTGTTATTTTGTCCTATTTGTTGTTTGCTTCACAATAAAAATAAATAAATAAATAAAAAAAATCTTCTAAGTTGTGGACATGTTCTGTAAATTAAATGATGCAAATCCTCAAACAATCCATGTTAATTCCAGGTTGTCAAGCACCAAAATCCGAAAAAAAAAATCAAGGGGGGGGGGGGGGATATTTTTGCAAGGCACTGTAGTTTTGAAAAAGTGGATAAACTATGAAAAATGGTAGTAAACCCATCAGTTGCACTTTTCTGATTCTGTGTTCTGATGAATGAGATCTTAAAGGGGTATTCCCATCTTATAAAGTGGTCCATTCTCCACGATCCACAACCTAGCCAACCTGCTGTGCAAGGAGCTGCGGCTGGCGCCATTCACTGCACAGTGGTGCCCTGGCCAACAAAAAAAAAACATGATGGGGAAGCGTCCCCAACCCAACTCTGGATTCTCAGGATTGGAGGCGGCCCCAGAGGTGAACCACTCATGACCAAAAAAGTGAGAAAAAAAATAAAATAATCCGATGTGCGATTGGTCTGGCTAAACCCATGGTCAGAAGATCCGCCCTAATCGTTTATCCATGCACAGGGGATCATGCAGGAACTTGCCCGCTGCGGCTTCTCAGCCTTGCTCACCTGTGCTCCAGATCAGCAGGGATCCCCAGTCTCATAACCCTTGGAAACAGATCGCGGTAAAGCTCCACCCACATGAGATCACATCCGCGGGGGTTGGCCGTCAATCATTAACGATTAACAATGATGCTAGTAAAAGAGGCGGACTGTGACAGCGGTCACGGGGAAGATGTTACGGATATATATGAGATCTATAAGCAGGCTAATCACATGGTGAATCTGCTGACAACCTGACTACTTTGCCACTGCGCCTTTTTGGCAGCCTGACCGCTTAATTATGGCCGGGTGCCTCAGTAATCACACTGGCTCCACCACAGAAGAGTCAGATAACATCAGACCGCCCGGGTAACGTCATACTTTAGTTTAATTACTTCTGTTATTTTTTATTATAGGCAGGATGTCGAGTTATGCGTCTTGGGGAATCTTTGACATTTCTCGCGGCTTAGTAGCGGTTTAATTATTTAGGTCCTGCTGATTCGATGAACGTTCCCGTCCTGTGAGTCAATTATGCAACAAAATTGATGATGTGCAGAAAAGGAGATTGTATAGAATGGACTGGACCAACGTGTTAATAGAAGACAGGGATTAACCCCTTCAGGACCCTGCGATTTTCAATTTTTGCGTTTTCGTGTTTTATTTCCTGTCTTCCCGGAGCCATCATTTTTTATTTTTCCGTTTACATAGACATATAAAGGACTTGATTTTCTTTTTGCAAAACAAGTTTTACTTTCTAATGCCATCATTAACGCTGGGTTCAGACCTGAGCGTTCGCGATGGAGCGCTCTGTATGCGCGATTGTACGGGCGTTTGCAATCGCGCATACAGAGACAAGCCAACGCCCATTGTCGCGCGTTCCCGCTAAAGTCTATGTACGGGAACGCGCGACAAGACGCCCCAAAGAAGCTCATGTACTTCATGGGGCGTCGGGCGTTTTACAGCGCGATCGTACGCGCTGTAAAACGCTCAGGTGAGAACCATTCCCATAGGGAATCATTGGTTTTTGCCTGTTCAGCGTTTTACAGCGCGTAGGAACGCTCATGTCGGAACCCAGCCTTACTGTTATACATGACATAGTGGAAAGCAGGGGGGAAAAAAAAATCAAAATGGGGTGAAATTGGAAAAAAAATAAAAAATAAATGCATATCCGCCACAGGTGTATGGGTTTTATTTTTACAGCGTTCCCTATGCAGTAAAACTGACCCATGCCTTTCTTTCTCCGGGTCTGTACCACATTAAGGATACTTTCACATAAGCGTTTTTGCTGTCCGGTTTTGAGATCCGTCAGGGGATCCCAAAACCACAGCAAAACACTTCCATTGTAATAATACATCCGGCTGCGTCCATTCAAAACGGATCCAGTTGTATTATATCGAAAATGAAGAAACCGGATCCGGCACTAAAACCATTGTAAGTCAATGGGCGCCGGATACATTTTTTGTGCCCGAAAAAAATGGATCCGGCACCATTGACTTACATGGTTTTTTTGGTGCCAGATCTGGCTTCTTCAGTTTCCCATGCCGCACACAAAAACGCTGCTTGCAGCGGTCTTGTGTCCGGCATGGGAACGCAACAAACCGGAACGGAATGTATTCTGGTGCAGTTTTGTCCCCATTGACAATGAATGAGGACAAAGCTGAAGCGTTGTGCTGCGGTGTTAAAAGCCTGTGCCGATTCTCAAAACCGGACAGCACAACGCAAGTGTGAAAGTAGCCTTATATAGTATTTCTTGTGTTTTAATACTGAAAAAAATAATAATTTTGTTTTATTTCTCATCGCCATATTCTGACCCCCATAACTTTTTACAGTTACATCTACTGAGCTGTGTGGGGGCTCATTTTTTGCGGGGTGATATGTAGTTTTATATGACTTTTAAGGAGGTTAAGCGGCAGAAATTTTTTTAATTATATTTTTTTATTCTGGGGAAAGGGGGGGGCGATATATTTTTTTTATATTTTTAAAAACTTTTGAAATTGTTAGATTGCCACTTCCTTCATAGCAAATACATTGCCGAATAGACAAATTCTGTTTAAGGCTTCATTCACACAACGGTCTGTGAAAACTCGGTCTGCCGTCCTGCTGAGTGCAACCAATGACGCAGTGCGCTTCGTTCCGCCGCCGATGTACAGTAATACACTCGTATGATCTATACGCGTGTATTACTGTACAGCCGTGGCGGCACAAAGCGCACGGCGTCATAGCAACCAATGACGCCATGCGTTCGTGTACTAAGCAGGACGGGTTTTTACGGACCGTAGTCCGTGAAAATCCACATCTGTGTGAATGAGACCTAAAAACAGCAGAAACCCGGCAGCTAAGGCATCTGCTGCACTTGCAAGCGGGCGCAATTTTTAAAGACTGGACTTGTACGGCGGAGTTCCAAAAAGGGTTAAAATATGGCTTTGAATCAAATACCCCAAAGGAAGAAGAAAAGAAAAAAACAAAAAAAAACAAAAAACACACCTATACTAAGAACACACCTATAAGGCCTCATGCACACGGCCGTGTTCCGCGGCCGAGAGCGGACCGTGGAAACCCGGCCGGAATTCCTGCTGACAGCATGAGCGCACGGCGTCATTGGTTGCTATGACGCCGTGCGCTTAATGCAGCCGCTGCTGTACAGTAATACACTAGTGCGTCATAGCAACCAATGACGCCGTGCGCTCATGCTGTCAGGAGGAATCCCGGACGGGTTTCCACGGTCCGCTCTCGGCCGCGGAACACTGCCGTGTGCATGAGGCCTAAGGGTTGTCAAGGATTAGTAAAGCATACTGTAGTTGCAGAAAAAGTTGCAGACTGCGGCACAAATAACCTTTTCGCCACGATCTGCGCCAGTAATACGCCTAATATAGGCATGTTTCTGATCACAAATGACCCCCATAATACCCAAATACAGTAATACAGCATGTATGACAAAAATACTAACACTACCAAGGCCTAAATAAAATACCATACCCTTAACACTATAGCCATACAATGCTAAATAACAATAATAAATACAGAAAAAATAAAAGTACCATAGAGTGCCTACATAATCGACCCATAGAAACATATAATGTCCAAATAATTTTAATGGATAGTGCAAAAATACCAACATCTTATAGCCCCTACATAATAGTACCATAGCATGAACACACAATGGGAGCCACAAAATGCATGAATAATAGTAATACACAGTGCAAATATACTAATATCATACAGTGCCTACATACTAACACCATACCATGAACACACAAGAACCATCTAATAAATAATAGTAATATATAGTGCAAAAATACCAACTCCATAGAGTGTCTACATATATAGTACCGCAGCATGAACACACAAGAGAGTCACATAATGCCTGAATAAGGCCTCATGCACATGGCCGTTGATTGGCTGTTCCGTGCACTGGAGAGCGCTATTTGCGGTCCCCTATGCACAGGCAACATCCATGCAGAATCCGCAGACGGACCCGGACACATTCAAGTTAAATGCACAACTTTTTTGCTGTGCAGAAGCACGGACAGAAACACCACAGAAGTGCTCTGTAGTGCTTCCGTGGGGTTCCGTGCCTCTGTTCCGCAACGGACCTTCCGGATTGCGGACCGATTCAAGTGAATGGGTCCACATCTGTAATGCGCGGTGCACACGGCCGGTGTTTGAAGGCCGCAGTACGGGCACAGCTGGGAAACGGCCATGTTGATGAGCCCTCATAGCAATATGCAGTGCAGATATACTAAGATCATACCCTGAAGACACGGGAACCAAATAATAACTAATAGTAATACAGTATATAGTGTAAAAGTGCTATCACCATATAGTATCTACATACTAGTACCGTAGAATGAGCCACATAATGCATGAGTAATAGTAATACACAGTGCAAATATACTGATATTATACAGTGCCTACATACTAACACATTACCCTGAACACACAAGAACCATATAAAAAAATAACAGAATTATACAGTGCAAACATACCAACACCATATAGTGCCTACATAATAGCACCATACCCTTCAGAGACAGTAATATACAGTGCAGAAATACTAATATTATACAGCACCTACTCACTATAAGGGGTGGTAGCGTTGCCTAAACATGAAGGGGGAGATTTATCAAAGTGGTGTAAAGTAGAACTGGCTTAGTTGCCCATAGCAACCAATCAGATTCCACCTTTCATTTTCCAAAGGAGCTCTGAAAAATGAAAGATGCAATCTGATTGGTTGCTATGGGAAGCTAAGTAAAGGAAAACTGGCTTAGTTGCCCATAGCAACCAATAAGATTCCACCAAAGCTCCTTTGGAAAATGAAAGGTGGAATCTGATTGGTTGCTCTGGACAACTAAGCCAGTTCTACATTACACCAGTTTGATAAATCTCCCCCCAAGTACTCACCTCGTTCCCCGCCCTAGCTCTTTGCCGCTGTCATTAGCGCTTACATGTCAGTTATCACCCCGATAACGCGTCTATAACATGAATTGTACCGAGGCCTTATCTTCCCGGCCTTCATCTCCTCGCCCCGAGCCTGAACACCCTGTAACTGCCTGGCAGATGCAAACCAGAAAAGAGGTTGTATCAGGATCCCACCACAATATGGACACTCGTGATAATATTCTGAGAATCGCTCGCACAATCAGCTCACCGATCTGCCTGCGCCAAACCGAAAGAGCCTTGTGACTATCAGTATGCTGCCTGATCAAGATCACACAGATGTAGCAGAGCTGAGTTTGTCATTCCTCCACATTGAAGACCTCACTTTGAGAAAATACCATAAGACAAACTCGGCACAGCTACACCACTTCAGCATAGATGAAGCAGAGCGGTATTTGTCAAATAGGAGTGTGCACAGGGCGGAATTACATAATACAGTGAATTATACGCTCCCTGCTGTGAAGCAAATGGAAGCTGCTGAGAGGCTCTGCGGCTTTATACTACAAGACATCAAACACGGCAGGGCTTTTACGCAGAAGAACAGTTATTTTTTTTATTATATATTCATAAACGTGAGACAATTTCCCCGTAATGAATGTCTTTCTGGCTTATTATGGTGTCCATTAAGAGAATTCTAGGTTAAAAAGAAAAGTTTTCGATCAAGTTTTTTCGCTATCATTTAAAGGGACAGACACATCAAGAATTGTATTTATGGAGAAAATAATAAATAATATACAGAAATAATAATAGAAAATAAAAAAATAAATGTATGTCCTTTTAGGAACACTGGCGATCAATATTAAAGGGGTTGGCCAAGATTTTAAAATTGATGGCCCACAATATGTGATCGGTGGAGGTCCAAATCCCAGAACCCCTGCCCATCAGCTGTTGATAGGGGCCATAGAGCTCAAATTCATCAGCCCGTGACTGTCAAATTCATCGGCCACAAGGTCTAGGTTCAGCTCAGTCCCATTCAAGTGAATGGGCCTAAACTGCAAGCCAAGCACAGCTGCTATACAATGTAGGGCGCTGTGCTTCGTAAGTTGTCAGGAGGCCACAGAGTGCCATAGCCTCTTCAAACAGCTGATCGGTGGGGAGAGACGGAAGTCAGAACCCCACAAATACTGATGACTTATCCCGAAAATAGCCCATCAATATCAAAATCCTGAACAACCCCTTTAACAGAGTGAGCAACCCCTCCAAACTCATTAAAGTAGTTTTCTCCTCTGAGACAATAGGGGCATATCGCTAGGATACCCTCTCATTGTCTGACAGATGCGGGTCCTAAATGGAGCCCCGAAAGCGGTGGAGAACGGCCATCCGCATGCCGTATGGCCGTTCTGCAAAAATATAGAATATGTCTGCAAAATGCTGACCACGGACCCATGGGAGACAATGTACCCGCAAATAAAAATGCAGACAGCACACAGGCCGCATCCATATTTTGCGTATCCGTGATTTGCGGTCCATAAAACGGATACAGATGTTTGCATGAGAACTTCCAGAATGACAACACTGCAAATTTGAAATCCCACAGCATGCTACTTCCTCCCGCTACAGGTCGATGTCGTTTTCAAAGCCTCATCTTCCAAATATTGGACTGCAATTTGCAAATCCACTACGACAGTTTTACATGGCAGACATGCTATAGCTCTTCCTTCTGGATTTTGCAGGTGCAACATATTATGTGGATGAGGGTGCATTCACACGACCGTAAGTGTTTTGCGGACCGCACATGGCCGGCGCTATGTAGAGAATGCCTATACTTGTCCGCAACCAGAATAGGACATGCTCCATATTTTTTGCTGGGCCGCGGAACGGAACAACGGATGCGGACAGCGCACGGTGTACTGTCCGCATCTTTTGCAGCCCCATTTAAATAAATGGGTCCGCGCCCGTTCCGCAAAATCGGAACGGATGCGGATCCATTTATACAGTCGTGTAATGCACCCTGAGATTGTAACAAATCTACCCTGAAAGCAACCCCTTAAAAAAAGTTTTGAAATTTCTGCAACAAATCTGCTACATGTGAATAAACATGGATGCAACATGCAAATAAATAAATAAATAAATAATAGCATGGTTTCTTTTACGGATTCCCTATGGATGTGTGAGGCACACATAAGTGCGGTCTGTGGGCGCCGTATCACAGAGCTGTAATACTGATGCAGCCCCAATGGAGTTAAAGGGGCTTTCCAGAATTAGAAAAAAAATGGCCACTTTCTTCTAGATGTGCCACGCCTGTGCACTGGCTGCGTCTGGCACTGCAGCTCAGCTTCGCTGAAGAGAAGGGGCGATGCTGCAATACAGCACATTACCTGTGGAGAGGAGGGGCGCTGCTTCTGGAAGAATGCATTGTTTTTCTAAAGGCCTCATGCACACAACAGTCCACAAACCGCGAATTCGCAAAACACAGATACCAGCCGTGTATCCCCAATACTTTCCCATTCTGCAGGTCCCACACTATTGAAGAATTGTCTATTCTTGTCCGCAATACGCACGTAGCATAGGACATTTATTAATTTTTTGGGCAGGCCTGCTCAACGTATATACGGATGCGAGCAGCACACATCTTTCGCAGCCCCATTGAAATGAATGAGGCCCCATCCAATCCGCAAAAAATGCAGATTGGATGCAGTAAATAAATACGGTTGTGTGCACGGGGCCTAATCCTGTGCAACCACTTTTTAAAATCAAGCAAATCTGAGGACCAGAGGCGGACTGGGATCTTAAAGTGGCCCTGGAAAATATGCTAAAAGTGGCCCCGCTTTGTAGTCAGGTCCAAATTGATGGAAGGCAGGGCCAGCAATACCATATAGTGGCACATTATACCACCCCAAAAGAGCCAAATACCACAGTCAATCATAAAATACATCCCCAAAAACTTCCACTGGCCGGCCGTAAAGAGGACCCAGGCGCACACATATTTAGATCTACAGTTGCAAGAAAAAATATGTAAACCGTTTGGAATGATATGGATTTCTGCACAAATTGGTCATAAAATGTGATCTGATCTTCATCTAAGTCACAACAATAGACAATCACAGTCTGCTTAAACTAATAACACACAAATAATTAAATGTTACCATGTTTTTTATTGAAAACACCATGTAAACATTCACAGTGCAGGTGGAAAAAGTATGTGAACCCCTAGACCAGGGCTGGCCAACCTGTGGCTCTCCAGCTGTTGTAAAACTACAACTCCCACCATGCTTTGCTGTAGGCTGATAACTGTAGGCAGTGTGGGCATGCTGGGAGTTGTAGTTTTGCAACAGCTAGAGAGCCTCAGGTTGGCTATCCCTGCCCTAGACTAATGACATCTCCAAGAGCTAATTGCAGTGAGGTGTCAGACAACTGGAGTCCAATCAATGAGATGAGATTGGAGGTGTTGGTTACAGCTGACCTATAAAAAACACACACCAGTTCTGGGTTTGCTTTTCACAAGAAGCATTGCCTGATGTGAATGATGCTTCACACAAAAGAGCTCTCAGAAGACCTACGATTAAGAATTGTTGACTTGCATAAAGCTGGAAAGGGTTATAAAAGTATCTCCAAAAGCCTTGCTGTTCATCAGTCCACGGTCAGACAAATGGTCTATAAATGGAGAAAGTTCAGCACTGCTGCTACTCTCCCTAGGAGTGGACATCCTGTAAAGATGATTGCAAGAGCACAGCGCAGTGCTCTATGAGGTGAAGAAGAATCCTAGAGTGTCAGCTAAAGACCTACAAAAGTCTCTGGCATATGCTAACATCCCTGTTAGTGAATCTACGATACGTAAAACACTAAACAAGAATGGATTTCATGGGAGGATACCACAGAGGAAGCCACTGCTGTCCAAAAAAACATTGCTGCACATTTACAGTTTGCACAAGAGCACCTGGATGTTCCACAGCAGTACTGGCAAAATATTCTGTGGACAGATGACACCAAAGTTGAGTTGTTTGGAAGAAACACACAACACTATGTGTGGAGAAAAAGAGGCACAGCACACCAACATCAAAACCTCATCCCAACTGTGAAGTATGGTGGTGGGGGCATCATGGTTTGGGGCTGCTTTGCTGCGTCATGGCCTGGACGGATTGCTATCATCGAAGGAAAAATTAATTCCCAAGTTTATCAAGACATTTTGCAGGAGAACTGAAGGCCATCTGCCCACCAGCTGAAGCTCAACAGAAGATGAATGTTGCAACAGGACAACGACCCAAAGCATAGAAGTAAATGAACAACAGAATGGCTCAAACAGAAGAAAATACGCCTTCTGGAGTGGTCAAGAATTACTCCTGACCATTGTGCACGTCTGATCTGCAACTACAGGAAACGTTTGGTTGAAGTTATTGCTGCCAAAGGAGGTTCAACCAGTTATTAAATCCAAGGGTTCACATACTTTTTCCACCTGCACTGTGAATGTTTACATGGTGTGTTCAATAAAAACATGGTAACATTTAATTCTTTGTGTGTTATTAGATTAAGCCGACTGTGATTGTCTATTGTTGTGACTTAGATGAAGATCAGATCACATTTTATGACCAATTTGTGCAGAAATCCATCTCATTCCAAAGGGTTCACATACTTTTTCTTGCAACTGTATGTTAATCCCCGGCATCTTGCTTTATCACAGTCACTGCATACTAACAAGTACACAACATTTTGCTGCGGGCCATTATAGCAGAGCTATAATTGCATGTTCAAAGAACTGGCACACGCTATCCACCTCCAAGGCGTGCTTATTACAGACGGCATCTCCGTCCATCTCGTCAATCACAATCAGTATTTTCTGGGGGCCGAAGAAACCCAGCTCTTTTTTTTTAGGTTATTTTTTTTTTTAAATGTTCCCCCCTTTTTCTGGCTTTTTCACATCCCGTCTCCATCGGTTTTGGGATTTGATTACTTTTTGCTTTGCTCGATGTTTGAAAAAACAAATGATGTTAAGCGAGAACAAGCCGTGCTGCGCCTCAGACTTTGCTAGCAGCACCTGCATAATTTATATTTGCATTTGGGCATGATAAATGAGCACTTCTGCGAGCTCCTTATAAAATATTAAACGCGTACATTTAAAATGTTATCAGTTTTTAAAAGGATTTGACATTAGCAATGTGTAAATAACGGCGCTGGAGACGAGAGGCATTAATTACCAGCGCAAAAGCAGAGAGACGCCATAGTGCGGGGAAGGGGTGACAAGGGGTGACACACTGAAGATGGAAGGTCGTGCATACAGCCAGGCAGGGGCATTAACACCTTGTTTGCCTGATTTTATTAATTATATTTCCAGGGAAACTTAAGGGCCAGCACGACACGAAAATCCTCCTACCAGTACAGGTCAGGCAGAGGCGGATTTACGATTGTTATCTATAGAAGAGAATAAATCTCTGATCAGACGCAAGGACTCACTGGTGTGCTCTTCTCTGATAGTAGACATTATCTTTCCTTTTGATTTCCATCCAGCCCAGACCATCATGATAGCTTCTCTTTGAAGACTGCAGAGTTTGCTGCCCAGACGACTAACCTCGCAATTCTGGATACAATAAGGACCCTACACCAACGACCCTAATAAAGAGATCCTAAGCCCCTAAATAAATACAGACCCCACACGAAATCCCCCAATAAATAGACTCCAGACCACTAAATAAATTCAGAACCCAGACCAAACCCTTTATTTTACTCTAACCTCTAAATTGACCACAGATCAGACTCCTTAAATTCATTCACACTCCACACCAGACCTGAAGCAAATAGGGTAAGTATTATCTGCCTTAAAAGGGGATGTCATCAGGATAGGCCATTAATATCTGATCAGCGGGGATTTGAACCCCCTGCACCCCATATGATCAGCTGATTCCTTGTAGCTCCGGCACCGGAGGTTGGTGCTGGAACTACACAGCTCCATCCATTGTGTAGAGCAGGGATCAGCAACCTCCGGCACTCCAGCTGTTCAGAAACGTCAACTCCCAGAATGCTTCATTCACTTCTATGGGAGTTAGATTAACAGCCGAGCCTGTTTGCATGCTGGGAGTTGTAGTTTCACAGCAGCTGGAGTGCCGAAGTTTGCTGATCTCTGGTGTAGAGGATGCAGCAGTCCTGCAGTTACCAGCTCAATCCAGTACACAGTGGGGGGAGGGAGCTGTGTAGTTCCGGGGCCCACCAGCAGGGGCGGACTGGCCATAGAATCTACAGGGAAATTTCCCAGTGGGCCAATACCCAGGGGGCCGCCCGAGCCCTCCTCACGGCCTTGTCCTCCTGAAGTCAAATGTATAACCATTCTCAAGATGGTGATACAGTTGAAAACTGTGGTGAGGGAGGCAGTATCTTGTGCTGCACTGTGGTATTTGGTTCTGCTGAGGCAGTATCTTGTGCTGCACTGTGGCATTTGGTTCTGCTGGGGTGGTATCTTGTGCTTTACTGTGGTATTTGGCTCTGCTGGGGCAGTATCTTGTGCTGCACTGTGGTATTTGGTTCTGCTGGGGCAGTATTGTGCGCTGCACTGTGGTATTTGGTTCTGCTGGGGCGGTATCTTGTGCTGCACTGTGGCATTTGGTTCTGCTGGGGTGATACCTTGTGCTGAACTGTGGTATTTGGCTCTGCTGGGGCAGTATCTTGTGCTGCACTGTGGTATTTGGTTCTGCTGGGGCAGTATTGTGCGCTGCACTGTGGTATTTGGTTCTGCTGGGGCGGTATCTTGTGCTGCACTGTGGTATTTGGTTCTGCTGGGGTGATACCTTGTGCTGCACTGTGGTATTTGGTTCTGCTGGGGCGGTATCTAGCGCTGCACTGTGGTATTTGGCTCTGCTGGGGCAGTATCTTGTGCTGCACTGTGGTATTTGGTTCTGCTGGGGCGGTATCTTGTGCTGCACTGTGGTATTTGCTTCTGCTGGGGCGGTATCTAGCGCTGCACTGTGGTATTTGGCTCTGCTGGGGCAGTATCTTGTGCTGCACTGTGGTATTTGGTTCTGCTGGGGCGGTATCTTGTGCTGCACTGTGGTATTTGGTTCTGCTGAGGCAGTATCTTGCGCTGCACTGTGGTATTTGGTTCTGCTGGGGCGGTATTTAGTGCTGCACAATGGTATTGCAGGCCCTGCCTACTTGTGTTGCACCGCCTTCTGTCAATTTGCACGCACCTGCAACATGGGGCGACGTTTAGTTTTTTTTTCCATGGCGACTTTACATTTCCAGTACTTCGCCCCTGCCCACCAGTATGTCCCTTTGCATGCACAGTCAACTCGCACAATGGGGAAATGAGGTTCTAGACTCCTCTGATGGCAGCTTATCTTTAGCAAGGACAATGAATCGAGCATATTGAAATCCAACATGCCCGATCCGCTGTCAAAGGAGGATCAAGGCCCCCCCCCCCCATTGGTCCAAATTGGTACGCTCAGACAATTTTGATGTGTATGGGCATAGTAAGGGTTAATTTCTACAGCTGGACAGGAGGTGATGTGGCAGTCCTGGAGAAGCTTTACCTGGGAGGGAGATGATGATCTCTCGCTCTTGTACTACAGATTGCAGCTTGTTCCTTACAGAGCAGAAAAGTCAAAATGCATAATATTCACCCAGCGTTACCGACACCGCGGAGACTCAAGATCCGAGCAGAGTTAACGTCCTCTGTACTAGAGGAGGAAATGAAACCGAGCTGCAAGGAAACCTCCTCCATGTGAACTCACTGATATAATCTGATCAGGGGAGGTTTGATGAAAATAAGCCTTAATTACAAGCTCTAATACATTTTTGATATTTTTTTTTTTTTACTATATTTAAGATCCCTGCTTACTGTCAGTGAATGGAAAACATTTGTGTACTGTATATGCCCAGAGGATGAAAATTATTAAAGATCAGACTGGGAACAGGTGAATCCCCCTGAGAAAGGTGAGCCCCCAGTCCCACACCCCCTGCACAAGCGGCACATGGCACAGTACACTGACGGCACTCATACAGATATGCGCACAGCAACTCAACCAGTTGATATAACAAAATGTTGAGATTCTAACAGACTACCCAGTGTATTCTTACAGATGCATCGCGGACTGAGATGACTTGTAGGTACAGAGACGGGCCAGCCAGCATCCTCTGTCCCCAGGGACCGGCCTTCTCAGTCAATGCAGGGACCCCCATAAGTAATCGTCTGCTAGCGTCTTGCTGCTGCCTGACACTGTGTGAACAGGTATTATTTGCATCTATCTGTACAGTGGCCACCAGACTGAACTTTACTGGTGGACCCTAGGCATCCCAGTCCGACGTTGTTACAGACACCCCACTGATGAGTAAGGCTACTTCACACTTGCGTTTAGATTTTCCGGTATTGAGATCAGTCATACTCATAGGATCTCAATAACAGAGAAAAAAAAGCTTCCATTTTGTCCCATTTTCATATACAAAGACGGCAAAGCGGATAGTGATGAGCGGGAGGTGCCATATTCGATTTCACTGAATTTCGCGAATATTCGATTGAATATTCATCTTATATTTTGGTCGAAATTGAATATTCATTATTCTATTTATCACGAATAATGTGCAATTTAATTATTCGCGTATTGCGATTTTCTTTAAACTGTATAAGGCAACTTTCCTATTGGTTGGCTATGGCTATTGGCTAGTATGTGTATTTTACAAATATTTGCTATATTGCTATATATTCTTGTTTTAGAATATGACGAATATTCTAAAAAACTAAGTTTTGGCAATATAGCGAATATTCGTAAAATACACATATAGACTGTAATTTAGCTAATATAGTGCTATAGTATATATTTTTTTTAAAAGGGTTTCTACCACATAGTTTTGACAAATTTAGCTGTCAGACACTAGCGATCCGCTAGTGTCTGCTCTACCAAACAATGCTATTATAATAGCTTTTTGTGCAGCCGTTTCCATAAAAAACGAACTTTTATTGATATGCTAATGAGCCTCTAGGTGCTATGGGGGCATCTTTTCAGCACCTAGAGGCTCGGTCTACCTTCACAAAATGCCGCCCAGCGCGTCCCTCCAGCCCGCCCATCTCCTCTGGAATGCAATCCTACCTCTGAGTCAGCGGACGAATTCTCGCGCCTGCGCCGTGCGCGTCTGTCTTCGGCGCAGGCGCAGTGAATGTCTGACCGCTGCCTGCACAGACATCTCGGTCATCGGCGCAGGCGCAGTGGAGATGTCTGTGCAGGGAGCGGTCAGACATTCACTGCGCCTGCGCCGATGACAGAGATGTCTGTGCAGGCAGCGGTCAGACATTCACTGCGCCGAAGACAGACGCGCACGGCGCAGGCGTGAGAATTCGTCCGCTCACTCAGAGGTAGGGTCGCATTCCAGAGGAGATGGGCGGGCTGGAGGGACGCGCTGGGCGGCATTTTGTGAAGGTAGACCGAGCCTCTAGGTGCTGAAAAGACGCCCCCATAGCACCTAGAGGCTCATTAGCATATCAATAAAAGTTAGTTTTTTATGGAAACGGCTGCACAAAAAGCTATTATAATAGTATTGTTTGGTAGAGCAGACACTAGCGGATCGCTAGTGTCGGATAGCCAAATTTGTCAAAACTATGTGGTAGAAACCCTTTTCCAAAACTCAAGTTCAGAAGAGACAAAAAAAATTGACTATTAAAAAAAAAAAAAGATTATAGCACTATATTAGCTAAATTGCAGTCTATATGTGTATTTTACGAATATTCTAAAAAATGAAGTTATAGCAATATAGCGAATGTATTCGTTATTTAGAATATTAGTCTTTTTTTTTTAAGTGTGTACTGTTATTCCACTTTGGCATACTGCTCCCTGACAAGCGTCCCCGTCACCATGAGAAACGCCTGTGGGTTAGAATATACCATCGGATCTGAGTTTTCACGATCTCAGGGAAAACTCAGATCCTATGGAATTTTCTAACCCACAGGTGTTCCCATGATGACGGGGACGCTTGTCGGAGAGGAGTATGCAAACAACTGTACAGATTGGAAAAAAAATTTGAATATTCAAAATAACGAATATATTCCCTATATTGCTATATATTTGTTTTTTAGAATATTTGGCATTTTTTTTCCATATGAAAACATGATTCCTTCCTGCTTAAAGGGAGTCTGTCATCAGCATTTCACTTTTTTAACCCTTCCCACAGCTCCCCAACATGCTTACAGTTAATAAAAAAGTTAACTCTGGCATCAATCCTGGACTTATAAAACCATAAAAAACGATCTTTATAACATATGCAAATGAGGGCTCGCAAGTGCCCAGGGGCGGCGTTACCCTCGTAGGTGCCCTGCTAGCTCAGCCTTTTTATTGCTTCCCCCCGCCCCTTCCTACCCTCTGACCGCCTATCTACCAACTTGTTATTCCGCCGAGATCCCGGGCCTGCACACTCATTCCTTTGGCCAGCGCATGCGCACTGCGATGCCCATTCCTTGTATGGCATCACAGTAACTATTGCGCATGCGCCGGCTAACGACGCGAAAACACAACAAAGGAGGCGGTCCATCGGCGCATGCGCATTAATTACTGTGATGCCGTACAAGAAATGGGCATCGCAGTGCATGTGCGTTGGCCAAAGGAGTGAGTGCGCAGGCCCGGGATCTCGGCGGAATAACAAGTTGGTAGATAGGCGGTCAGAGGGAAAGGATGGGCGGGCGGAGGGTAGGAAGGGGCGGGGAGAAGCAATGAAAAGGCTGAGCTAGCAGGGCACCTACGAGGGTAACGCCGCCCCTGGGCACTTGCGAGCCCTCATTGCATAGGTTATAAAGATCGTTTTTGGAGGGCAGCCGTGAAAGCGTGGTCCACTCTGCACTTTGCGGGCTGCGTTCAAGAGATAGGTGCCAATCCCTTTAAGTTTAAAACAATACAAAATAAAATGGTCCACTACATGGCCAAATGTATGTGACCCTCCCCCCTCCCTAATTATTGAGTTCAGATGCAAAAAAAGTGTATAAAATCAAGCACACAGCCGTGTAATCTTCATAGACAACCGGTCATAAAAGTATGGGGTTTAGTAATTTCGAGCACAGAAGTCTGTGGTGTGTAAAAATTGCCTATATACATAACATTACCTTTATATAAAAAAGTATTAACCCCTTAAAGGGGTTCTCCAGAATTTTGATAGTGATGGCTTATCCTCAAGATAAGGATTCCTGCTCTGAGATCTGAACTGAGCATGTGCTGACTGTCCAGTCGTCGGGCGCACTACTTGGGGTCCCTTAAAGTACATATCTGTCATGACGCCAGTACAGTGAAGCAACAAGGGCACAGGGCCCCTTTTTAGTGATATGGTAATAGATTGTACCCAGGTGTAGGAATGCCAGAGTGGTGTAGGGTGGCCTACAATGTCCCTTAATGTTTTGTGCACTTGTCATGGTGCTCCTACCTGAATACGCTGGACTCCCAGGTGTGGCCCTCCGAAAGAAGAAAAAGGGGGTAGTAGTAGTAGTAGTAGGGGATGAAGAATAAATGGAGTCCACACCTTGTGATGAAGTTAATAGCTTTACTTGAATAAACTTTTCTTCAAATGATTTACAGGCTTTGGCGTGTACTGTGGCAGGCAAACTCCTCCTTGCTACATCTGTTGCTCTCTGGCTCTGCTGTGCTGACAGGCTGGCTATAGAACTCCGCTCCTTCTTTATGCTGTACTTCACTTTCTGTGGTCTGATCTGTCTCTAGCTTTGTCGAGGGATCTTTACTCCTGGCTTCAGAGGCTTCCAACTGTGGACTCCACATCCAGCAGAGCTGAATGTGCTCTAGCTGGTCCAGAAAGGGCTCCTCCAACAGGGACATGCTCCTGCTTCCTTCCCCTAGCAGGGGGTAAGCTAAAACTAACTCATTAACACTTCACCCTCCCTGCAGCAAGTGGGACACTCCCACCACACCACAGAGGGGGGTGCTAGAATGGAAGGGAAAGTTCCATTCTCTCTAGGATAGCTCTGTTATTTATGCTGCCACCTGCTGGTGAACCAGGCATATTACACAGGAACAGTTACAAAATCAGAAATATGAATACACATTTTGCAGGACCTATAAATGAATACATAGGATGTCAAGTGATTAACCGTAGGAGATGGTGGCCGGGTGCAGAAGTGGTAATGCACCTCTGGGGCGTTACATCTGCAGGAGGGGCAACACCTCATGAGCAGCGGGCGCAGCCCTTCGCTGCTCCATGACTGATTAATGAACAAATTGATTTGCTCATCTCTGCTGTACAGACATGTACCACAAATTCCTGGCCAATAAGCAAACTCTTGGACGCAGCAAGGAAAGGTGTTACATATCGCAAGAGGCGACAGGTTTGGCAAGTAAAATAATGATATATGTTATAGATTTCTAATGTCATTTGGATGTCTCCCTGGCCCACTGCTTCCTCTAATAGGCTTTCCTCCTGGTTCCTGTAGTCCATCAGAGGCCAGTGTCATCATTATAACCGGGCTGCATAGAGGGCACAGACGAGGTCTGTGTCTTGCACTGCATCGCTGACAGCAGAATGGAGCTGAGTATTTGAGTTTGGTATTTTTATTTGGCAGCATGCTGATGGGTCATAATGGGGTGGGGGTCATTATTTTCTAACTGGAGAAAGCACTATGGGAACATTGCAGCGGTAAAAAAGGAGCATTTTTGTACTGGCACACATTATAAGGGAGCCACTGTGGGGACATCCGATCTACTGGGGGCACTAAAAGGGGGTCGTTTTTTGTACTGACGCATGTCATAAGAGAGCATTTTTTGTATTGCACACATAAGGGGTTATTTTTATACTGCCACCCATTATAAGGGAGCATTTTTGTACTGGCACACATTTCAAGTGGGAATTATTTCACTGACAAACATTATAAGGTGTAATTTTTTGTACTGGCACACATAGGGGGAATTATTAATACTGGGGGCACTATGGGGGCAGTATTACTATTGGGTGCACTGTTACCACATAGTGCACTCTGGCAGAGAATTATTACTATTGTTGGGACTTTTGGGAGGACTGTTACATTGGGAGGCACCCTGGCAGAGTATCAGCTTAGCACAAGTATTTTTGGAGGACAATATGTTTACAGCACTATAAGTTTCAGGGACACTATTTGCAGGACGCAGTTATTTTTTAGGGCACTGTGTGCCAATAATTATTGAAGGGGAACTATCTGTGTGGTACTAGTATTTTCAGGGGGATTATCTGTTTCTACAGTAGAGTACTGGGGAGCACAGAGGTGGCAGGATGGGGTCTTCGGAAGGTGGGGAGGAGGATGGAAAAGTAGGAAACTAAGATGTCCGTTTGTCAAACTCTGCAAAGACAAGAGATGGCTGAAAGTAATCATAATGGCGGTCCGGTCCGAATGGAGAAGAAAGAGAAATTCTACATCAGAGGACTCGTCACTGGATTTAAGCGGAATGTGGCGTTGTATTACCTTGTATGCTTTGTAGCAGTTTTAAAATTTGTTATGTTTTCCAAGCATGTCTTGGAGGTAAGGGGTTAGGTTAAGAAATTGGCATGGGGGGGGCACCATTTCAGTTTTTCGCCTCAAGCAACAGAAAGGCTAGGTGCACCCCTGAAAATAGCCACCCTAAATATGGGACAATTCCATAATGGTGGTGAAAGGGGTGGAGCTGTGACAACTACATTTTTCATCAATCAGACCGTGGTTGGCACTGCTGCACTAGGTCACCCTAGCCTGGCGTGGATAGATACACAGCTGATTGAAAGAATGCTTTGCCAAAAGAGTCTGTGAAGAGTCACTTGGGTAGATTTATCAAAACTAGTGTAAAGGAAAACTGGTTTAGTTGCCCATAGCAACCAATCAGATTCCAGCTTTCATTTTCCAGAGGAGCTCTGAAAAATGAAAGGTAGAATCTGATTGGTTGCTATGGGCAACTAAACCAGTTTTCCTTTACACCAGTTTTGATAAATCTACCCCATCGACCCTACCCACCAAACTACTGTAAAAATAAGCCAAAATCATACAGAGACAGATTAATTATTTGGGCACCTTTATGTAATGGTCTAAAATCAAAACTGTCTTGGTTGCCCTTTGCAACCAATCACAGCACAGCTTTCATTTTTCAAAAGCAAAACACACAATGAACGCTGTTCTGTGATTGGTTGCTATGAAAAACAGTCAGTTTCACTTTTAGGCTACTTTCACACTAGTGTTCGGGGCTCCGCTTGCGAGTTCCGTTTGAAGGCTCTCACAAGCGGCCCTGAACGGATCCGTCCAGCCCCAATGCATTCTGAGTGGATGCGGATCCGCTCAGAATGCATCAGTTTGGCACCGTTTGGCCTCCGCTCCGCTCAGCAGGCGGACACCCGAACGCAGCTTGCAGCGTTTTCGTGTCAGTCTGGCAGTGCAGAGCCAAACGGATCCGTCCAGACTTACAATGCAAGTCAATGGGGACGGATCCGTTTGATGTTGACACAATATGGTGCAATTTCAAACGGATCCGTCCCCCATTGACTTTCAATGTAAAGTCAGGAGTCCCTATTAATATACCATCAGATCGGAGTTTTCTCCAATCCGATGGTATATTTTTAACTTGAAGCGTCCCCATCACCATGGGAACGCCTCTATGTTAGAATATACCATCGGATTTGAGTTACATCGTGAATCTCAGATCAGACAGTATATTCTAACACAGAGGCGTTCCCATGGTGATGGGGACGCTTCAAGTTAGAATATACTGAGAACTGTGTACATGACTGCACCCCAGATGCTGCCAGGCAGCAGGGGGCAGACCCCCCCCCCTCTTGTATTTAACTTATTGGTGGCCAGTGCGGCCCCCCCTCCCTCCCCAGTATTAATTGTAGCCAGTGCGGCCCCCCTCCCTCTATATTCATCTGTCGCCAGTGATTCTCAGTATTAAATATGACCAGTGCGGCCTCCCCCTCCCTCCCTCCCCAGTATTAAATATGACCAGTGTGGCCTCCCCCTCCCTCCCTCCCCAGTATTAAATATGACCAGTGCGGCCTCCCCCTCCCTCCCTCCCCAGTATTAAATATGACCAGTGCGGCCTCCCCCTCCCTCCCTCCCCAGTATTAAATATGACCAGTGCGGCCTCCCCCTCCCTCTATATTTATTGGTGGCCAGTGCGGATTCCAAGTATTGTGACCAATGCGGCCTCCCCTCTTCCCCCCCCCCCCCCCATCATTGGTGGCAGCGGAGAGTAGCATTATACTTACCTGCTTGCTGCTGCGATGTCTGTGTCCGGCCGGGAGCTCCTCCTACTGGTAAGTGAAAGGTCTGTGCGGCGCATTGCCTATAGCACAGACCTGTCACTTACCAGTAGGAGGAGCTCCCGGCCGGACACAGACATCGCTGCTCGCAGGTAAGTATAATGCTAAGATTGCTAAGTAACCATGGCAGCCAAGACTGCAATAGCGTCTTGGCTGCCATGGTAACCGATCGGAGCCCCAGCGATTTAAACTGGGACTCCGATCGGTACTCTCCGCTGCCACCAATGATGGGGGGGTGATTTTAATTAGGGTGGGGGTGATTTTAATTAGGGGGGGGGGGAGAGAGGAGGCCGCACTGGTCACAATACTTGGAATCCGCACTGGCCACCAATGAATATAGAGGGAGGGGGAGGCCGCACTGGTCATATTTAATTAATACTGGGGAGGGAGGGAGGGGGAGGCCGCACTGGTCATATTTAATACTGGGAATCACTGGCCACAGATGAATATAGAGGGAGGGGGGCCGCACTGGTTACAATTAATACTGGGGAGGGAGGGGGGGCCGCACTGGCCATGGCCACCAATAAGTTAAATACAGGAGGGGGGGGAGGGGTCTGCCCCCTGCTGCCTGGCAGCATCTGCCAGGCAGCAGTCATGTACACAGTTCTCAGTATATTCTAACTTGAAGCGTCCCCATCACCATGGGAACGCTTCTGTGTTTAGAATATACTGTCGGATCTGAGTTTTCCGAAGTGAAAAATCAGATCTGAAATAAACAAACAGTTATGCAAACGGATCCGTTCTGAACGGATGCAAGCGTTTGCATTATAGGAGCGGATCCGTCTGTGCAGACACCAGACGGATCCGCTCCTAACGCAAGTGTGAAAGTTTCACACGTCTGCCCAAGTAACAGTCTTGCCCCTATCAACCAATCACAGCTCAGCTTTCATTTCTTAAAGTGCTTTTGAGAAATGAAAGCTGCGCTGTGATTGGTTGCTAGAAAGATTTTTTTCTTTTACACACAGTTTCCAGAAATTTCTCCCAGCACTGCTGTACACATCATCACTATATGAATGATACAAACAGAGCTGTATGTCGTGAGATCACAGCAGCTGGTTTGCCCTATCAGTTTCCTATTTGCGCTGCACACAGAATGTATCTGTCTTTTGCGAGTGTCACCCATCTCATTTAGCGCCGAACATACTGTGGTCATGATGTGTTGCTAGGAGATGGCAGAGACTTCCCGTCTGCTCTCCTGTAACATTTCCTTATTCTCTACTAATACCAAAGATCAGGTATTTGATTAGAAAATATCAGGCAGGAACACAACGTGCAGTGTGAGGAAGTGTCACTCCGGGGTCATCTTCCATAAGGAAATTTTATTGTTAAAGGGGTATCTGTAACGCCCCAGAGTGGTGTTACCACTTCTGCCCCCTGCTACTGTCTTTATTGTACTGTAAAAATTTTAATCCCAACTAAGACTGGACCCCCTCTTGCCCTGGGCCCCATAGCAGTCGCATGGTCTGCCGCCATGGTAGTTACGCCCCTGGTCAGAGAGAAACAGATAAAGCAGAGTGAAGTTTGCCTGCCAGTTTCATGCTAAAGCCTGCTGGAACCAAGGCAAAGCCTGTAAACCATTTTGTAGAATGTTTATGCAAAGTAAAGCTGCCATTGAACGTCAACTCAAGGTCTGGACTCCAGTTATTCTTTTATCCCTCAATTATTCCCCCTATTTATTACTTCGGAGCCAAAGTCGGGTGTCCAGCCGTATACAGGTAGGAGCACCGTAACGCACATAAAGAGACATTTGAGGCTGCAACATACCACTCTGCATTTCCTACACCTGGGACGCAAGATATATAGACGGCCCTTGGGGGAGGCACCCATTGCAATTTTGGCGTCACGAACAGGATCTACTTTTGTGCCTGGAAGGCCCGCTCTATCTGTAAAGCCCCTACAAGAGACTTTATAGCATCTACTTACTGCTGGAGAGTGTGAATCTGCATCAGTTGCAGCACTGTGGCAAAACAGGGGTTAATCAGCCATCTTGGATTTGGGCATCCTGTGTTGAGAGGAAGACCCAGCAGAGGTGAGGGAACCAAACGCGTCCACAGAGTAACCATTCTTACAGCAGAAGGAACTAAAGTGCTCAGTACAAGTTCCCAGGAGGACAGAGAAACCAACTGTACCCCCTACAAGAAGTGGAAGTGGCGGCCATCTTGGAAAAGGGAAAATACAGTTCCTTCTTCCCTAGATCCTGAGCAGCAATGTCCAGAGGTCAGAGTGAGTACTGCTAGGGAAAATAACCTTGCTAGAGACTGTTAGGGGCTATAATTTGCCTGCCAGAGCATCATACTCACCAAAATTTAGCAGTTGCAGCGACTCTTAAAGGAGCCATGCACCAATTCTGCTGATGTTGCCCATAGCAATGCGCACTTAAATCGCATTTCAGCTTACATTGACCCCTCTAGTCTGGTACAGGGTATCAAGAACCATGTCTCACTGTGAGGATAACACCTACTTGAACTGCAACGATCCACCAGCAGCTGCAGCCACCTGCATCATGCCACTTACTAAGCCATACTACTTTGGGGAACCTTGGCTCCCATGTTATTCAGGAGAAGCCCACCACGAACATCTGCAGCATGTCTCTGTGATCTACTTCAAGAGGAGGATGACACATGGCAGAATGACCTTGCCCGATCGAAGCCCCGCAGAAGGAGAGCATTACAGGACTTGATAAAGAAAGAGGAAGAAAGGAAAAAAAATGGAGAGGATGCTTAGTGGAGAAGGTGACTTATCAGAAAGAAGAAAAAGGAAAAAAACATAAAGAAATTGTGGAAGATAAAGAGCGCAGAGAAAGGGAATTGCATGAAGCCTACAAAAACGCCAAGACTTCCTTTCAGCCACCTGCTGAAGACAGCACACCTGCTGCCACACTACCAGATCCTCCAACCACTGAAAGTGACTTATCCACCAGTGAAAAGTCCATTGATACTGCTCCATGCACTTCGGAAACCCCACCAAATTCTTGCTATGAAAGACCAAGGGTCTATCTTTTATTGCTGTCCTGAGCATCTGTCACCTACCAGGAAAAAGTGAAGGCTTACAGAGCATCCTCCAGAGGATGGTAATCCTGCAGTTCCAAGTTCTGCAACAGAAAGCCACCAGGAGATGGCAGATTAAGCTTCTGCTGGAGTTACAGCTGCAGAGAGCACCAGAGCTAGCAGTGACAGTGATGAGGATGTCACACAGCTTAAAGAAGGACTTTTGCCCACACAAGTTTGGGACCCAGGAGGAAGACTTCCAGTCCCTCCCGGAAGAGACTTCGTGCTGTGAGGAAAACTACCCACTGTAGGAATTACCTACTACCTTATGTTGATTACAAATTAGTTTTTTGCTTTTTGCATTATATGTTCCAATTTTGAAATGTTACTAGCCAGCAGCCAAAGAGAGGACTCAAACGTGCCCCTGAGCTCTTTGTGATTTCTATTATATTTTTGCACTATTTTTACCTTAAAGTTTTATAGGTTCTGCAACATTCAAGCACCTTAGCCCATTGTATGGACTCTGTTACGGGTACAACAATGTGACCTCCTATGCACGTTTTGAATAGACTTTATACTGTTAGTCAGATAGTTCGGTTTTGCTCATATGGACTGCCTCAGAGGACGTTAATACTAATGGTTCTTACGTCACCTTGTGTTAGCTCAGAAAGCCTAGGCATTGTATTGTATTGTTGCTACAAAAGGGGAACCAAGTGGTAAATCACAAGCAGGTCTAACAACGTTAAGGGTAACCCCACTGCTAATGTGCGTTTAGAGGGAGTAGCCCTCATTGGGGCTATGGAAGGTGGGCTGGTTCCTCCTCCTACTTCTAGTTGCCCTAAGGCAGGGATGGCCAACCTGCGGCTCTTCAGCTGTTGCAAAACTAAAACTCCCAGCATGCCCAGACTGCCTACAGCTATCAGCCTACAGCAGGGCATGGTGGGAATTGTAGTTTTGCAACAGCTGGAGAGCCGCAGGTTGGCCATCCCTGCCCTAAGGCATTGAGCACTGTCCTTAGGAAAATAAGTTTAGCTACCTGTTTAGTCATCAAGGTGACCATGCGAAAAGTTTTATGTAGACCTTGGTGCTAGGAAGGGATTACAGGATGAAGCCACCTTTCTATTTGCGGGCGTCTCATAGTACTGTGGAGGGATTAGAGTACATGAAACCCCCACGCTCCATATACGACTCTGGCCCAGTCCTGTGTGGAGTATTTGAGCGCTTAGTGCAGTATCTTTTTTGTTCCACTGGTTATACCGAGAGTGCAAACTGTGAATAGATACCCTACTCATACAGGCAGGAACCTAGTGGTAGCTGTTGCTATATCAGTTTATGTATGTCAGTAATAGAAAATAATCTCATGCAGCACTTTAACTTTTCCTTGGTACCCTTAGAGCACGTCCTAAGCACAAGCAGAGGGTGGCTTGGTTTTAAGTAAGGGGGAATGTAACGCCCCAGAGTGGTGTTACTACTTCTGCACCCTGCTACTGTCTTTATTGGGCTAACAAAACGTCATCTTATGTATTTTGTTCAGGTCCTATACACTGTGCATTCCTATTTTGCTTGCAACTGTTATGTTCACATGTAATGTGCCTGGTTCACCAGCAGGTGGCAGAAAACACAACAGAGCTATAGTTAGGTAGAATGGAGCTTTCCATTTTATTCTACCCCCACCCCATGGAGAGAAGTGGGCAAATCCTACTTCCTGCAGGAAAGGTGGGGTCCAGTTCTAGTTAGTCTAGTTTATTCCCCTGCTAGGGGACAGGTGTGCTAGATGTGCCCAAGCCAGCCAGAGCACCCACAGCTCTGCTGGCCATGGAGGCCAAAGCTTAGAGCCTCAGGAGCCAGGAGGAAAGTTCCCTGGCCTAATCTAGAGACAGACCATACAAAGAGAAGTACAGCATACAAGAAGCAGCAAAGTTATACAGCCAGCCTGTCAGTACAGCAGAGCCAGAGAGAAACAGGTGCAGCAGAGTGGAGTTTGCCTGCCAGTTTCATGCTAAAGCCTGCTAAAGACTTGGGACCAAAGCTTGAAGACTGTTTCTGATGAACATTTCTTCAAGTAAAGCTGCTGTTCAACTACATACAAGGTCCGGACTCAAGTTATTCTATTATCCCTCAATTATTCCCCCTATTTATTGCTTTGGAGCCAAAGCCTGGGGTCCAGCCGTATCCAGGTAGGAGCACCGTGAAGCACATAAAGGGACATTTTAGGCCGCACTATACCACTCGGCATTCCTACACCTGGGACGTGAGTTCTATATATAGAGGGCCCTAGGGGGAGGCGCCCGTTGCATATTCCCATCTTATAAAGCAGGGATCAGCAACCTCCAGCAATCCAGGTGTTCAGAATCTACAACCCCCAGAGTGGTCCGTTCATTTCTATGGGAGTTAGAAGAACAGCCGAGCATATTTGCATGCTGGGAGTTGTAGTTTCACAGCAGCTGGAGTGGCAGAGATTGCTGATCCCGGTTATAAAGCAATGGCATATCACTGCAATACACCATCAATTTATGACTAGTGGGGGTCTGACCTTGTGGACTCCCACCAATTCCGAAATAGTTATGTCATAATGTGGCTAATAGTAATAATGGTGCCCCCCCAGTAAGGATAATGCCCCCATTAGTGCCACCCAGTAATAGTAATGCCCCCATTAGCGCCCCCCCAGAATTAATAATGCCCCTATTAGTCCCCCCCCCCGAATTAATAATGCCTCCATTAGTGCCCCCGGTTTAATAATGCCCTATTAGCACCCCCAAGAATTAAGTGCCCCCCTTTAGTGCACCCTGTAACAGTAATGCCCCATTAGTGCCCCCCCAGAATTAATGCCCCTATTAGCGCCACCCAGAATTAAATAGTGCCCCCAGAATTAATGCCCCAATTAGTGCCCCCCAGAATTAATAATGCCCCCATTAGCGCCCCTAAGAATTAATACTTTCACCATTAGTGCCCCCCAGAATTAATGCCCCCATTAGTGCCTTCCAATAATATTAGTGCCCCCCAGAATTATTAATGCCCCCATTAGTGCCCCCAGTAGTAGTATTGCCCCGATTAGTGCCCCCCAGAATTAATATTGCCCCCATTAGCGCCCCCAGAATTAATAGTGGCCACATCACAGCCCCCCAGTAATATTAATGCCCCCTTCTCTTCCCTGTGCAAAAAAAAAATAAAAACTCACCTTCTCTATTTGCTCGCGCCGCTGTGCACACTCGCTGCTGCCTGGAGGACAGGACCTGTTCCAGCGTGATGATGTCTTGCAGGTCCTGATCTGAACATCGAGTCAGCAACGAGTGTTCACAGCGGAGCGATCAAAAGCATGAGGCGAGTTCTTATTTTTCTTGTCTTAACACAAGTGGGGGAGGGGGGTTTAAATTTGATATTTATGATATATGATAAAATAAACATGATATTATGAGTGCAGGACAAATAGTCCAGCGGGCAGTCCGATGCGCACAATGTATGCCGCTCTGGGACATATAGCCCGCTCACGGACCGTATGTCTCGGAGGGCATACGGTCGTGTGCATGAGCCCTAAAGCACATAGATGATCATGTGCTTTCCCTATTCATATATCCGTTCTGCAAAAACATACATGTCATATACTAGGCAGCAGAATGCGGACCAAGGACCCATTGAAGTCAATGGGTCCGCAAAAGATGCGGATGCAACATTGACTATACAGTATCTGTAATTTGCAGATCCGCACAATACATACGGTCATGTGCATGAGGCCTAAAACTGCGCTATTACCAGTAAAATCATGCAGCAAATGAAAAAAAAATTATTTTTTAAATGTTTTCATCCATGTGCTTTCTGCAAGCATATATCCTTTCTGCAAAAAATAGGAATTAGACTTAGGGCTCATGCACACGACCGTTGTTGTTTTGCGGTCCGTTTTTCACAGATCCGTTGTTCCGCATCCGAGATTTTTGTTCCTCTGATTTAAATATTCCTCTGATTTAGATCCTCTTCCGTTCTGTTATTGCACAAAACATATCTGTATGGTTTCCTTATTTGATCCGGAAACGGAAACCGTAACTTATTAATCACCAAACACATGAGCAATATGGGCTGGGCATAGCATTTCTACAGTATGCATCCGCAAAATACAGATGACATACGGATGTGTTCAGTGTGCATTCCGTATTTTTTGCGGACCCATTGCGGACAATAATAGGACATGCACTACTTTTATGAGGAACAGCTATGCAGACAAACTGAAACGGAATGCACACGGAGTACCTTCCGTTGTTTTTGCGGACTAATTGAAATGAATGGTTCCGCATTTGGTCCGCAAAAAAACGTAACGGAAGCGGAAAGAAAAATATGTTCGTGTTCATGAGCCCTTACCGGTAATTCGGTTTCCAGAGATTTCCTCATGACAGCACAACAGGAGGTTGTTCCCCTTTGACCTTCTTGGGACAGGAAACAGAGGTTAAAAAAAAGGTCCCTCCCACCTCCACCCACCAGTGTTCTTCCAGATTACTACACCAGGATGGATGCAACAGATTGATTAAAATCATAAGAAAATCTTATATGCAATATTTACATAGTAGTTAGTAAGGGAGGGAATGTACACAGGCTCGGACTGGCCCAACGGGGAGGCGGGGGATTCCTCGGTAGGCCCCCAGTCTCATGCGCCCGAGATAGGAGAAATAATTACTCCTCCATCTTTTCTCAGGAAAGATAATTATTGTTACCACTAGGTGGCAGTATCGCACAGTGATGCAGCCTCCTACTGGTGTACATTGTACAGGAGGCCCAGCAGTATCTTCTAGACTTCTAGGGATGCTGGCTGTGAAGGAGGAGAGAACATGTCTGGCCATCCTCCTGTCCTCCCTGCTTTCAGGAAACTGTGGCTGCTGGAGAGAAGGATTCCTCTGCAGTGCTGGGCTGATTTCTCAGGTGTGTGTGTGACAGTAGTGAGCTGTAGGAGACTGTAAGGGGGAAATAGGGGATTCGTTTATAGCAGACACTGATCTATGAATGTGTGCTGCTCTCTGCAGAGTTCAGAGTGGCATTGAGGGGACTCTGCCCTAGGCCCCCCCAATGCCTCTGCTTTAGGTGAACCCCCATAAGTGCCCCAGCTCCAGATGCCCCCCCAATGACCCCACTCTAAAAGCACCCCTAATATTAAATCTTCTCCAGTTGCCCCCCTAATACTTCTGCTCCAGTATTACCCTGCCTCAGGTGACCCTAATGCCTCTGTTTCAGTTATGACCCTCTGTTTGTGCCCTTTGCTCACGTTGCTCCGCTAGAGCCTTTGCTTGGGCTTTGTTAAAGGTTGTGGTAGAACAGAAAGTGATTGGTGTGAAATGCTGGACAAAAGCAGCGGTGCCCTTAATGAGGTAGGTTAAAACTCTTCCAGGAGAGACATTACCGCGCAGTGAGGGAAGAAGGAGGAGGGACTGCGCGCCTCTAGAACCGGGAAGGGGCAGGACTGAGTCCCGGGGACATCGCGCAGCCTGCTGGTAACGTGCCGCTCACCACTGTATGTAGCAGGTAATCCTGACCTGTTTGGAGTGGGCGGTCGGTGGCTCAAGGCGAGATCTGACTACAGGCTGGAGGTGGATAACAGGTTCATCGCATGTGAAGTATAGACTTGTGACAGCTGTCTTTGTATATGTGAAGCACGGACTTGCGATTGCCACCTCTGTAGCAGAATATGAACTCGGTTCTCTGCGTTTATGGTTCTATGTGATAACTACTTTCATACACTGCTTTAGATATAGAGCGGTACCCGTATTTTGTTTTTATTTTGTTAAAGGTTGTGACCTGCAAAGGGGGTTGGACTTATGCCCGAAAAATTCTGCACAGTGCGTCACATTCTCCAGTGTTGACACGTATGGTTTACATGGCGGTGGAGAGGATATTCCGTATTTACAGGCATTACTGCTGCCATGTAAAGAAATACCGGTGGAGTGGTGGAGGATTTAAAGGGGTTGTGCAGGTTTTCAAGTTATCCTCTACACACCATACGGCATAACTATATGAATAGTGGGGTCCGATTCTGCAACCCCCCCTTTTTATGGTGTGACAGGCCACACATATGCCCTGCTGCTCCATTCATTCTCTTTGGGACCACTGGAATTAGGCCAGCGCTGTACTCCGCCATCTCCGGCGACCCCATAGAGAATGGATGGAGAGGCAGGGCATATGCTCGACCTGCCACTCAGTCAAGAAGGGGAATCAGTGGGGGCTACAGCGTTCAGACCCCCAGGGATCACTTAGTTATCCCCGATCCTGTGGATAGAGGATAACTAGAAAAGTGGACACAGGCCCTTTTAAAGGCGAGCATTTCTATTTTAGTTTGACAGATATTTTGGGCCAGATTTTAAATTTTTATAAAACTTTTTTTTTTTTTTTTTTTTTTAACACCCAAAGAAAACCTTTAAGGATAGGGAATGTGAAAAGGTGAAACAGCCATGACACGACAGGTCATAGATGTCTGATTAGTGGTGGGTCTGACTGCTGGGACCCCCATGATCAAGGGAACGTGGTCTTAAAAGGGGTTGTCTCACTTCAGTAAGTCGGATTTATCATGTAGAGAAAGTTAATACAAGACACTTACTAATGTACTGTTATTATCCATGTTGCTTACTTTGCAGGCTGGATTAATTTTTCCATTACATTATACACTGCTCGTTTCCATGGTTACGGCCACTCTGCAATCTCTCAGTGGTGGTCGTGCTTGCACACTATAGGATAAAGCACCAGCCTATGTGCGCTCCCATTGTCCCGGCCACCAGAGAGGCTGATGCTTTTGCCTACAGTGTGCAACCTCCTGTTGTGCTGTCATGAGAAATGAGCTGGAAAGATAGGATATGTCCGCAAGATGTGGACCACAGATGCACTGAAGTCAACGGGTCCGCAAAAAAATGCAGACAGCACACGGACCACATCTATATTTTGCAGACCACAAAAGGAACATGGGCGTGTGAATGAGGCCTACAAATGCTAATTCATATGTTCAGTCAAATAGTAGTGTACCTATAGCAGTGCAGAAGTCGTCTGAGGGGGCCCGAAGGTCCTTTTGCCAGCGCTCAGCTATTTTCGGCGGCCCCATAGAAATCAATAGACGGTGGCTATGAATGCGCAGTTCGCCCTCCGTTCATTTCCTCTCCCCGTTCTCATTGTAGGTACGGGTCCCAGAGGTGGGACCCGCACCTATTAGACAATTGGGGCATATCCTAGCGATGGCAAAACCTTTAAGAGAAGAACTTTTCGCAAATTTTAGTACAGTGACGAGGGGACATCCTCTGCATCTGGAGGAAAGAAGGTTTGTACACAAACATAGAAGAGGATTCTTTACGGTAAGAGCAGTGAGACTATGGAGCTCTCTGCCTGAGGAGGTGATGATGGTGAGTACAATAAAGGAATTCAAGAGGGGCCTGGATGTATTTCTGGAGTGTAATAATATTACAGGCTATAGCTACTAGAGAGGGGATCGTTGATCCAGGGAGTTATTCCGATTGCCTGATTGGAGTCAGGAAGGAAATTTTCCCCCTAAAGTGAGAAAACTTGGCTTCTACCTCACAGGGTTTATTTTTGCAGGATAACAGGCAGAACTGGATGGACAGATGTCTTTTTCAGCCTTATAAACTATGTTACTATGAAACCTCTCGATAAAGGCCAACCCCAATGGAGACCAGATTTTTCTGGGATGAATTTTCACTTCTGTGCATATTGTTTTTTTCTTTCAGAGAATCACCACACCAGAAGACCATTTGTCATGACATTGTTGGGTGGTCTTCTCACAAGGTCATATTGTATGTGTTGCTGAAGGTCTACAGTGTCTACAGGGCTCCTTTTCCTAGAGTAGCAGGTAGGAGAATCATGATGGAAAAGGGAGTCTATTGATCTACTCCATACGGAAACCCTCTGGTAACCAAACTTTGGTGAAGAGGAGGACACCAAAACTCCATTTTGGATTGCTCAAATGTAAAAAATACTGTGTAGGGTTCTGTGGTTATCATTTAGTGCAGAAGACACCCTCCATGAAACAACGCAAGAGGGTTTGTAAGGTTACTGATCCTTGAAACAACTATAGGAACACACACACACACAACATAACCAACTGTCATGATAGGCCTCGAAACACTTAGTCTGCTAAGTAAGTGTCATGGAGACCAGCTATACAGCTTACCTGCTCAACCCTACCCAAGTAATCATTTTCAGGATCAGAGTAGATCGGAGGGCAGACATTTTCTCATGTCGTACATCAATCATTTTCCAGACTAATATTAAAGTCGTGAACTTAACATCACTCCATACTTGTCAAATAAAAGAAAAGTATCTGGGTGAGCGGCCGTCTCTCTCTCTGCTCTGAATGCGCTTATTGCCCAATGAATCCTGAGAGCATTATTCTATTGATTTCCTTTCACATGCATGGGAATTTTAAGTGCAAGCAATTTAAATTAAGGGGCTCGAGCCGGGGCTCAGTAATGAGATTGTGGTGCTTACAAACACACGCGCTGGTCTGGCTCGCCAGGTCTCCGCATTTATCATTTCTACTGACAGGCGCTCAGTATTTGCTGAAAAATCACCTTTCCTCTCACTGTTCTGTCATACCCATCTAACCCTGCTAGATGATTAGTGCACGGAGAGCGGACAGCATGAAAAGTCAGCAAGATGGCTGATGAAAATCACAAGAGTCCTGCAAATCATTGCAAAAATTGTTAAAATCCATTCTAAGTGCCTCCCCATCTATTAAAGCCTAAGATATGGGGCAAGACCTAAACCCCTGCAATTCAAAAACCCCTGCATGTAATATGTTTAGAAAGGCTCTGCAGCAGCTAGTTGAACATCTCTAAGCCTAGTGAATGAAGCAGCTCTCTCTTCCCCTCTCACAGCAGAAAGTCCCAGCAGGCACTAATCAACGGATGCTTTATATCCAGCCAAACACCTGTATCAAGCAAAGCCTATATGGCAAGGTGCTACTACTGAAGTTATAGAATTGACAGACACTACAAAAGCTATGGTTTTTTGACGAAACTAAACCAGTGCAAGGATATAGGGGACTGTCAGTCAATGAGATGGAAAATATTCTCATTGTCAATACCTGAAGTGGTTTCCTCCTTCCTTAAAAGACTATAATTTGGCAAATACATTTGCATACAAAAAAAAAAATATATAAATTATGTTTACCTTACATTTTCCATCTCCTATAACTGGAGGGGGTATTGCTAGAAATGTTAAAAGGAAACCTATGAGAAGGAACCTTGAGATACAATAAGCAGCAGGTTCCTGTCTCGTATTTAAATCTTTTGTAGATCTATAGGAGTAAGCACCGCCAGACACAAAAACGGCAAAAATTAAATGTATTCTTAGCGCTTTCATGCGGCTATAAAGAACAAATGCAGCTGACAAAAGCAGCTCGCTTGTACAATAGGTAGCAAATGAACAAAAGAAGCACAAAGAAATACAGTAAATAGAGGACACACTCATCATCACATCATTTCGCTACGAAGATCAAAAGAAAAAAAAAGAAAAATCAGCAGTAAAATCCTTGACTCATCTTCGAATACTGTTATGTTGTTAAAAAATTTGATTTTTTTTCTTAATCAGATCCTTATTTAAAAAAGTTTTTTCAATTTTAACAAACAGTACATTAATAAATCACACATACAAATAAGCCCATCATACAGAGAACCCTCCCCCACCCCTAAGACACTGCCAACATTTATACATGTAATGATGGTTAAACTAATATATCTATTCACAACTATCAAGCTGAAGTGTTCAATATAAAAAATCAAAAATCAGGGCCATTCAACAAACAGATGGGCCTCGAAGCCTCAAATTTTCCTACTATTCAACCTTCACAATCAGCTGTACTTAATGATACCTGCCAGGCTGTTTGTTGGCATCCGGGAGAGAGTGGAAATTTTTTGTTATGCGACATGCTAAAGATGAGCAAATTTCTTAAAATGAATATCATTCATTCGTTTGCCCGAATTTCCAAAGAATTTCCATTTGGGTCGAATTGATTCTATCCAAATCCAGAGAGAGAGAGAGAGAAACAGAGACAGAGACAACCAAAGAGTAATGCTCTTCTAGGAAAAAATACATACCGTACAAATCAGTTCATGCCACCAGATGTAACATAGCTGTCAATGCTCAACCGTTTAAACAGGCATTCAAGCATAACTTGTATAATAACCAAGTTAGAATCTTATCTGCAAACCGCTCTTTCAGGGTGATTGCCATTTATCAGAGAAAAGAAGAGAACTGTCTTAGCTAGCTAAGAGGACTTGAGGTCTTAGGCCTCTTCTTTCACACGGGCGTCAGTTTTTTTGCCCGGATAAGAGCCGGGTGCGTTGCGGGAAAATGCGCGATTTTTCCGCGCGAGTGCAAAACATTGTCATGCGTTGCACTCGCGTGAGAAACATCGCGCATGTTTGGTACCCAAACCCGAACTTCTTCACAGAAGTTCGGGCTTGGGATTGATGTTCTGAAGATTGTATTATTTTCCCTTATAACATGGTTATAAGGGAAAATAATAGCATTCTGAATACAGAATGCATAGTAAAACAGCGCTAGAGGGGTTTAAAAAAAAATAAAAAATTCAACTCACCTTAGTCCACTTGATCGCGAAGCCGGCATCTCCTTGTGTCTCCTCTGCGCTGAACAGGACCTGGGGTGAGCTGCTCTATTAAATACCGGTTAAGGACCTTTGATGACGTCACTCCGGTCATCACATGGTACGTCATATGATCTTTTACCATGGTGATTCACCATGGTAAAAGACCATGTGATGACCGGAGTGACGTCATCAAAGGTCCTTAACCGGTATTTAATGGAGCAGCTCACCCCAGGTCCTGTTCAGCGCAGAGGAGACACAAGGAGATGGCGGCTTCGCGATCAAGTGGACTAAGGTGAGTTGAATTTTTTATTTTTTTTTTAACCCCTCTAGCGCTGTTTTACTATGCATTCTGTATTCAGAATGCTATTATTTTCCCTTATAGCCATGTTATAAGGGAAAATAATAATGATCGGGTCTCCATCCCGATCGTCTCCTAGCAACCGTGCGTGAAAATCGCACTGCATCCGTACTTGCTTGCGGATGCTATGCGATTTTCACGCTTCCCATTCACTTCTATGGGGCCTGCGTCGCGTGAAAATCGGACAATATAGAGCATGCTGCGATTTTCACTCAACGCACAAGTGATGCGTGAAAATCACCGCTCATGTGCACAGCCCCATAGAAATGAATGGGTCAGGATTCAGTGCGGGTGCAATATGTTCACCGCACGCATCGCACCCGCACGGAAAACTCGCCCGTGTGAAAGGGGCCTAAGGGTGGTACTATTGCTCAATATGGAGATCAACTAGTATACGTGTGGAGTATTGTAGGACAGGAAACGCTTCTTTGGTTTTCTGTGAAAAGGTATGTAAATTAACATACCTTATATCTGGTGGCATCATATAGGCTTAGCTTTTCCTTTTGGAAAGACAGCTAATTTGCACATCTTTGGGTGTATGGAAAAGATATTCATATTAGCTTTCGTTCCAAAAAGAAACCTATGCCTCTCTGATACCACCAGATGTAAGCTACGCTAATTTGCATACATTTTTCCCAGAAACCCAGAGGAACATTTCCTGTCCTACAATAGGTCATCAGCATCTGATCGGTGCAGTCCGAAAGCCAGGACCCCGCCGATCAGCTGTTTGAAAAAGCACCGGTGCTCCTGTAACGTCACGGCCTTTACGCAGCCTTCCATAGGCCAGTGACATCACGCTCATCGGTCACATTGGCTAGGCACAGCTGAACCCCATTCAACTGAATGGAGTGCTGGAGGAAATCAGAGTACCCAGAGGAAACCCATGCATACAACATACATGCAAATGTTGTCCTTGGTGAGATTCAAACCTAGGGCCCCAGCACAGCAAAGCACCAGTGCTAACCACTGAGCCCCTATGCGGCACCCCCACAATACCCAACAAACATATTTTAGGTCCCACTGGGATGTCTATTACACTTACCTTTGTCATTGTCTCCAGAAAAACCTTCCAAAGAGAGCCCAATTCAGCTAGTTTTTAGTTATATGGGTTTTTGAGAAAGCTGGCTGACAACCAGTGTGGTCACCACTTACAATATGGACACTGAGGTTTCCATTCAACGTTCACGGACCCAGGGTGGTAAATATGCCAAGTTATGCCATGACAAAACCAACAACTAGAGGGGGCCTTTTGACTAGTCTTCTCAAACCTTCTCTCAAGTCTTAGTAACTAGGGGTCTCCCATTCCTGTCAGGAAAGATGAAACTGGTTCAGATCCAGCTCTACCTGAGTGCCATACTCACATCTCCTGCAGCCAAGCATAATAAAATACTCTACTGTGGGTAGAAATACATGGAGGAAAAAAATAAAATAAAATAAAATACTAATAGGAGTTTATTAGAAACCACCTAATATACCAGAGTCCACAGAAAATCTGCTACTAAACGAGATAGACGAGGCGGCAGATCATAAGGAGGTCGTTATTATGGGGGTCTTCAACTACCCAGATAAAGACTGGGAAACTGAACCCTGTATATCTCATAAAGGAAACAGATTCTTCGCAATAACTAAAGACAATTACTAGTGTTGATCGAGCACCAAGGCGCCACTTTTACAGACTGACAATAATGCGCACAAAACCGAAGATAAAATAGATTTTTAGAGGATAAATTGTTAGGAAACATTCTTTCCTGTATATTTACTTGTATATAAACTGCAAGTGCTGCCAAAAATTACAAGGAATTGGCACTCAGATACAACCTGTATATCACATATTGGAGGGCCTCATTCACATTATGGTACAATTGTTCAGGTAGTGGCACTCCTACACTCATAAGTGAAAGGGCTGCCAAAAATTACACCCTTTATTACACATAAAGGAGGGCATCATACACCCTTGAAAAATTATGATTGATGGCCTGCTGGGGACCCTCTAAAACATTACAGGCGAGGGCCTACTGCTGAGCTGATCATCTAAAACATTAGGGGCGAAGTGCCTGCTGCTGAGCTGACCATTGAAAAAATTATGGGCGAGGGCCTGCCGATGAGCTGACTCTGTAAAACATTATGGTTGAGGGCCTGCTGGTGAGCTGACCCTCTAAAACATTATATGCGAAGGCCTGCAGGTGAGCTGACCCTCTACAACATTAGGAGCGAGGGCAGACTAATAAGCATATTTTGTTGATATGATGGAAGAAGAGGAGGACGAGAAAAGGAAGATTGAACCATATACCCTTTATTGTGGTGGAAGGGGTACATGGGAATACAGTGTATTCAGTACATTATAAAAAAAACACATTTAATGTGCCTTTATGTTCAGCCGCTTTCCTCTGGTGGAGTAGAGAAGTCAGGGCAATCCAGGTCTTGTTAATTTTTATAAGAGTCAACCTGTCAGCATTTTCAGTTGACAGGCGGATACGCTGATCAGTTATTATGCCCCCAGCAGCACTAAATACCCTGACGGCAGGGCAGGCCAGCATCTCCAAGGTGTAGAGCGCCAGTTTGTGCCACATGTCCAGCTTGGACACCCAGTAGTTGTAAGGCACAGAGGGATCATTGAGGACGCTGACACGATCTGCTACATACTCCTTCACCATCTTCAAAAATGTTTCCCTCCTTGTGACACTAGGCCGCGCATCAGGGTGATGAAGGTGCTGGCGCGGTGTCATGAAACTGTCCTAGGCTTAGGAGAGTGTTGCCCTGCCTCTGTTGGAACTGCTGTTTGTTCCCCTCGTCTCCCCTCCTCGGTTGCCCAAGGAACTACCTACTCTGCCACCAGCGTTGTCAGCTGGAAATTTTTGGAGCAATTTTTCCACAAGGACCTTCTGGTATTGCACCATTTTGCTCGTCCTCTCCACCACAGGAATGAGAGATGACAAATTATCTTTGTAGCGGGGGTCGAGAAGGGTGAACAATCAGTAATCGGTGTTGTAAAAAATGCGTAAAACGAGTTGGTAACGGGAAAGGCAGCCTAACCAAGTCAGCCATGTGTGCCAGAGTCCCAACAGGCAAGACTTCGCTGTAGTCATCATCAATGACTCTCAATCTCCTCATTCTCTTCTGCCCATCCACGCTGAACAGATTAAATTAAACTTCCATGGGTACTACCCTCTGTTGCGGAGACAACAGTCTCCTGCTCCTCCTCATCATCATCATCATCCAATTTGCGCTTAGAAGACGAACTGAGGGTGGTCTGGCCATCACCCTGTGTAATGTCTTCCCCCATTTCCTCCTCTTCCACATGCAAACCGTTGGCCTTAATTGTGAGCAGTGAGCGTTTGAGTAGACACAGAAGTGGGATGGTTACGCTGATAATAGCGGCATCCCCGCTCACCATCGGTGTTGATTCCTCAAAGTTTCTTAAAACCTCACAGAGGTCAGACATCCATGCCTACTCCTCGCTTGTGAAGAGCTGGTATTCAACTACTGCCCTCTGCTGCTCACAAAGCCTGGCCAACATGTGGAACGTGGAGTTCCAGCGCGTGCTCACGTTGCACAACAGTCGGTGAGCTAGCAATTGTAAGCGCTGCTGCAGCGTTGACAGACCGGCGGAAGCTGTTGATGACTTGCGGAAATGGGCACACACGCGGCACACCTTCACCAGTAGCTCAGGGAAATTGGGGTAGGTTTTGAGAAACCGCTGAACCACTAAGTTGAAGACGTGGCTTAGGCATGGGATGTGTGTCAGGTTGCCGTGCTCCAAAGCCACCGCCAAGTTACAGCCATTATCAGACACAACCATGCCTGGTTCTAGGTTGAGTGGCGAGAGCCACAGTTCAGTCTGGTCTCTTATCCCCTGCCACAGCTCTGCGGCGGTGTGCTGTTTGTCCCCTAAGCAGATCAGCCTGTTGGCGTTTCCCCCCTGCAGTGCTACACTGCTTCCAGCTACTGACTGATGGCTGAATGGTGCTGCAAAAGGATAGATCTGAGGTGGAAGTGGAGGAGGAGAAGTGGGTGTTGGAGCCACTAAACGTAGGTGGTGGCAGAAACCCTGATGTAATTAGGAACTGCAATTCTTGGCTTGCGAAGGTCCAGGTGCAGGGCGGGAGGCATCTGTGCCTGAGCCTTTGACAGGAGATTGGCCAGCATGTAATACAGGGAAGGACTGTGACAAGGGGACATACTCTGCATCTGGAGGATAGAAGGTTTGTACACAAACATAGAAGAGGATTCTTTACGGTAAGAGCAGTGAGACTATGGAACTCTCTGCCTGAGGAGGTGGTGATGGTGAGTACAATAAAGGAATTCAAGAGGGGCCTGGATGTATTTCTGGAGTGTAATAATATTACAGGTTATAGCTACTAGAGAGGGGTCGTCGATCCAGGGAGTTATTCTAATTGCCCGATTGGAGTCAGGAAGTGTTTTTTTCCCCCCTTAAATGGGGAAAATTGGCTTCTACCTCACAGTTTTTTTTTACCTTCCTCTGGATCAACTTGCAGGATAACAGGCCGAACTGGATGGACAGAAGTTTTTTATTGGCCTCATAAACTGTTACTACTCAGCTCAATAGGCACAATGACATCACTATATCGTGCCTGTTGCTCGGGACAGCATGGTGTGCGCCGTTCATCAAGGGAACAGGTCTAGGTGAGTATTACCTTTTTTTTTTCATTTTATTAACACTACAGGAGCCTTATTACTGTAAGGGAGGGGCACTAAGGGGGAATAACTACTGTGTGGGGCACTAAGGGGGCATACTGGGAAGGAGCGGCATACTTTAAAGTAAACTCCTGACTCCTCCTTCTGTCCAGTGCTAGTTTGTGTTATATTTTCATATTTTTTACATGGCTGAGTGGTTGTATGTCGAGCGTGTGTGGTCTTGACTAGCTGCAGGAGAAGCTGCTCGGGTAGGGGGCAGGGGTGTTCAAAAATCTGCCATGGTGCACAGCCTTTTCTACTTACAAGTTACATCAGTGAAATGTAATGTTAAATGGAGTTTTCAGGATTCTATCCTTAAGATAGGCCACCAATATCAGATCAATGGGGACCCGACACCCCGCACCCCTGCCAATCAGTTGTTTCCTACTAGCTCTGTCGGTGGAAGTTGGTTGAGCCATCTACTACAGCTCTGCCCCAATTCAAATCAATGAGAGCATTGTGACCAGCTCCATCCACTACACCAGGGCTGGCCAACCTGCGGCTCTCCAGCTGTTGTAAAACTACAACTCCCAGCATGCCCAGTCTGCCTACAGGTATCAGCCTACAGCAGGGTATGGTGGGAGTTGTAGTTTTACAACAGCTGGGGAGCCGCAGGTCGGCCAGCCCTGCACTACACAATGGACGGTCCTGTGTAGTTCCAATACCGGAGCTAACAGGGGACAACTCTCAGCAGAGGTGCAGGGTGCCAGACCCCAGCTGATCTGATACTGATGGCCTGTCCTGAGGGAAGGTCCTTTCCTGTTCCACCACAGTGCATATGAATAGAGAAGCACTCAGATAAGGTTTGGAGTATATGAGCTTTTTTCCCCAAGCAAAGCTAAGTTTTGACAGTGCGCTATATAATGTAATGGAATCACCATATTGAGGTCTATAAGGACATGGAGTGATCAGCTGTACTTTGAAATAAATAAGATTTTTTTGTTGGTCGCTTTTTTTAATAACACAATGTTGTAAGCCTCCGGGAAAGAAGAAGAGACAGAAAATCTGCAAGAAGCCGACGAGAACTTATTACATTCAATGTCAATAAAATGTTTTTATTTGCACAAAAAAAAGGTATTACATATTTGGTTGCATTGTGGAGAAAATGTGCCACAAAAATACCAGAGCTGGATGGGATTCTGGTAGAAAAAGTCAACACTTTACGGGTTGTCTCATAAGAAAATCCTCTCCATATACCCGATTAGGTTATATGAATGTTGTAGAAGGCACCCCCCTGCCCAGTATTCTCTTCTATTAGGTAGAGCACTTACTGTCGTGATTGCCCATTAATTTGAATGGATCGCAATACCCCATTTTCCCTGTAGTGGCCGCTGCAGGAGAAATGTGCAGCCGCTCAAACCCTACTAAGGCCCCTTTCACACGGGCGAGATTTCCGCGCAAGTGCAATGCGTGAAGTTAACGCATTGCACCCGCACTGAATCCGGACCCATTCACTTCTATGGGGCTGTGCACATGAGCGGTGATTTTCACGCATTACTTGTGCGTTGCGTGAAAATCGCAGCATGCTCTATATTGTGCATTTTCGACACAACGCAGGCCCCATAGAAGTGAATGAGGCTGCGTGAAAATCGCAAGCAAGTACGGATGCGGTGCGATTTTCACGCACGGTTGCTAGGAGACGATCGGGATGGAGACCCGATCATTATTATTTTCCCTTATAACCTGGTTATAAAGGGAAAATAATAGCATTCTGAATACAGAATACATAGTACAATAGCGCTGGAGGGGTTAAAAAAAATTATAAAAAATAATTTAACTCACCTTAATCCACTTGATCGCGCAGCCGGCATCTCTTCTGTCTTCTCTCTTTGCTGTGTGCAGTAACAGGACCTGTGGTGACATCACTCCGGTCATCACATGATCTTTTACCATGGTGATGGATCATGTGATGGACCATGTGATGACCGGAGTGACGTCACCACAGGTCCTGTTACTGCACACAGCAAAGAAAGAAGACAGAAGAGATGCCAGCTGCGCAATCAAGTGGATTAAGGCGAGTTAAATTATTATTTATTTTTAACCCCTCCAGCGCTATTGTACTATGCATTCTGTATTCAGAATGCGATTATTTTCCCCAATATTGTTATAAGGAAAAATAATACAATCTACAGAACACCGATCCCAAGCCCGAACTTCTGTGAAGAAGTTCGGGTTTGGGTACCAAACATTCCGATTTTTCTCACGCGAGTGAAAAAAGGCATTAAAATGTTTTGCACTCGCGCTGAAAAATCGTGCATGTTCCGGCAACACACCCGCACCTTTTCCCGCAACGCCCGTCTGAAAGAAGTCTAATTGTTAAATCGATGGGGGTTTCAGCTGCCGGACCTATGGTGATCAGCTGTTAGCCTCAGAGAGTGGTTCAGGCAAGTTCTCTGTTACAGAAGATGTTGTCCACAAGGGACAACTCCTCTAAAGAGCTGCATTAGGGTCTTACAAGGGTTGTGTGGTTTAAACTCCTGGTGAACTGATGACAGGCAGGTGTGTGGTGAAGCATTAAATCATTGAGCCATCTCGGTGATACATGGGTGTCCCAGGTCCTCCAGAATGAGAAGTGCTCTTTGGAGCCAATCACTCTGACCAACATAGCAGTGATGGTGGTGACCTAGAGACTAATTTGTTGTTAGCGCAGCCAGCCCAAAAGCGGGAAGCAGAGCATGGGAATGGTAGTAGTACTCAGTGGCAATTTCCTCCCTCTGGCTCTCCTTTGGGCCATGCGGTTGCAAATGGGCTCACCATTTCTTCCCTTGAACACACGCTGGCCTTGGGGCTCCTGCCTGGTGGTAGCTGTAGTGCAAGGCAGGAGAGCAGGTGCAATGGCCGGTGAATGGTGGAGTCAGTAACCAGGCCAGTTGGTATCAATAAATAAGTCTCGGTTTACTAAAGTGCAGGAAGTAGGAGTAGTAGTACATCCAACAATGACAAGGCACAGTTTCAAAGTAGATCACAGCCCATATTCTTCCCTAGTAGCAACGTATGAACAACAGCAATGATGGAGGTTATAGTACTCCTTTTCTTAGTCTCTCTCAAGTCTCTCTGTAGAACCTTAGGCTTGCAATGAGGATCTAATTAAGGGTTTGTGCAAATTCCTGGACTGAGAGGTGCAGATTTAAGATCCAGTTGGCCTTGCAGATACTGGACATTCCAACGTCTTCCCCCTGGTGCACTATGGATAAAGTAGCTTCCCTGGCTGAAGATTGTCTCAGAGACCTGAACTCAGACCTAGCTATGAGGAGCTTGCACATGTAGGTCCTCTCTCTTTCCACTAACCTTGGGGGAAGACCCAATTTCATCTCCTGACAACCTAACGGGATGAGACAATGTTTTAAACCTTAACTGTCCATACAATGCCATCAGGGATACAAATACAATAAATCAGAACATTTCACCAAAACAACATAGCATTATAATAATTTACCCATTGAAGTGATTCTGGGATGATGCTCCAGTATGCATGGATGCAGGCTCTGCTAATGTTTCTCCAGCTGCACAATACAGCCATGACACCATAACTGCCTACAGACTGACACCAATTGCCGTACTGCACCTGCAACTTTAACCATACAAAGCGCAGGGGCCGAACAGCAGTTAGCAATGCAGTAATTCTCATGTGGTCACTTTTGCCCGGGCACCCTTAAGCTGGCCATACACATTCAATAGCCGTTTGGCCAACAGCTATATCTCCCGACTCCCCCATACCCCCAGGGATGCCCAACCTGCGGCCCTCCAGCTGTTGTAAAACTACAACTCCCACAATGCCCTGCTGTAGACTGATAGCTGTAGGTAGTCCAGGCATGCTGGAAGTTGTAGTTTTAAAACATCTGGAGGGCCGCAGGTTGGGCATCCATGGTCGGCAGACCATGTATGGTATATGCCGTCAATGGGAGGAGAGGATAAAGCCGCTGTGAGATGACTTTGGCTGCACCTCATCTCCTGGGCAGAACAAATTAATCAGGTGAAAATATTCTGTTTTCCTGATCCTTCTCGCAACCAACATCATCTGGGCAGAGTAGGGAGCTCCCAACACACATTAGATTGCAGGCCTTTAGGCTTGATTCAGAGAATGCACTGTGCAGGGGCGGAACTATAATTCATAGGGCCCCAAAGCAAAATTAGATGGAGGCCCCACCACCTAATGTAAGAAAATTGAAACAGCAACATAAGTAGCTGTTTTCATTTTCACAACCTCTGGGCCCCATAGCAAGTGCTATGGAATATGCTTGTGCTATATAAGCAGCAGGAAATAAATTTCTCCAAAGGGTAAAGACTCGAACAGCCTACGCAATGGCTTTTTAAAACTGCTCATATTCAAATTGTTTATTTCACATAGTAAAAGCATGAAAAAGTTTGATTATCATTACCAGTGATAAACGAGGACAAGGTCAGCACAAAGATCTCCTTCCAGACTTGTCATTAAGACTCTCATGGAGACGAGAGGAGACGAGAAGAAATGCGGAAGAACTTTACAGTATATTACTTGGAATCTGAGAACATTAAAAGTGTCCTTAGAATCGTGGTTATAAATTAGAGTCACTAATGGAAATTAACACATGGCCCATAAGTGTTGTCATCTATCTTTTTGAGAGATGGCGGCGTGTATAGGTCACAATGATCACTAATCTTCAAGGACTAGATCAGGACAGGCCAATAATGTAGGATTATTGCACTATGTGCCAAGCCAAAGTAATGGTGGACCAATGGAGGCCAGGAACCTGTGTACTGGTGGAAAAATCATGGTTTTTAGAGTTCTCACAGCAATACACAGCACCAATGGAAACCATGGTAGGCTTCTCAGTGAACAACAAGGGTGGCTTCCAGGTCTTGGAACAAGTTAAACAGTAACCTTTACTTGGAGACAACATCCCTACTATAGGGTCAGTGCTCATCTATGCACCTGGCCAAAGTTGTCTTCATACAAGCTGTGTGTATAATGTCAATGAAAGACCTTCGTTCATGGCAACAATATACACAGCTTGGCTTGAGTCTATTTGCTTCCATTTTGTACTTGTGTCTACAGACAACAAGCACCTCCATCACCACTTCAAGACTTTTTTGGGGTCCCTTATGATACCAAAAATTAAGAAAGGGGCCTAATCCTTTCAAGATAATATGTGTCTTAGAACATCCACTGGGCCAGATTAAAGCATGTACAAAAGAGACCCTTGGTCCAGAGTGTCCTTTATCTAGGGAATCTGACTCTACCAATGCTTGTGGCTCATTCCCCTTGGTGGCCATACCATAGATGGACAACTCCTCTGGAAAAAACCTAAAAAGAGGTTCAAAATTATTCCTTAGTTCCTTAAATGGGTTTTCAGGTAAAATATTGACCTATTCTCAGGATAGATTTCAATTATCAGATCAGTGGAGGTTTGACTGTCAGAACTTCAACCAATCAGCTGCTTTGGGCAGCTGCCGGCACTGAAAACTATACAGTGGACAGAGCCAGAAGCAGAAGGATCCACTGTATAATGGCCATGCTGGAGTACTGCAGCTCAGCTCCCATTTAAGTGAATAGGAACTAAGCTGCAGTACACCAGGGCCATCCTCCCATTCACTGTATAGTTTCCGGCACCAGTGGTGGTCTGAAACACTTCTATGGGAGTTACAAGGAAAACTGCGCAAGTGTGCATGCTGGGGGTTGTAGTTTTACAGCAGCTGGAGTGTCGAAGGTTGCTGGCTCCTGGACTAGTGGTTATCCGGTCAGGGAGGAGGACATCCCAAATTGTGCCCATGACCACACCTACTGTACGTGATGTTCTGCACCTCACAATACACACAAAAGTCTGATAGAAATGAATGGGTTGATGGCTCCAGTATCTGGTTTTCACTTTTTGGTCTTAGGACCTCCAACAAACTCCTTAGACCTCCCCCACTCCTCGGTCATTGGCTTCCGTAGTGCCATGACACTGGTCGCCTACTGGCTGTAAAGGGTCACATGTGCATGTACGGCAGTCATCGTAATGACAATGTAAACAAGGTGTGGCAGGAGACCACCTTACTGGCGGCAACCTTCTTAATTAAGTGTACTCACTTCTACATAATTGAGTTTATTAGGAAGGATTAAAGTGGTTATTTAGTATTAGAAATACATGGCTGATTTGTTTTTCTGAACAATAGCGCCACACCTTCTCCACAGGTTGTGTGTGGGATTGCATCTCAGTCCCACTAATTTCAACACACTTGAGCTGCAATACCAGACACAACCCATAGACAGATCTGGTGCTGTTTCTGGAAGAAAACAGTAATGTTTTTCTTAAAAAATAAAAATAACAACAACCTATTTCTAACAAAGCTAGAACCAGCCCTGTACCTTACGTGGATCCAGAGATCTCCCCATTCATTGCACACGCAGCCACCCACTTGTGGCCAGACACCATTGCAGCCTGAAGAAAGGCACACATACAAGGGCCCGCACTGGTGTAGAATATGTACCACTGGTGTTGACATTAATTAATAAAATAAGCAATTTTCAAAAATACTTCACTGGAGTGCTGTCTCTAATACACCCAAAAATATATATAACCAGATCCCCAGGTGGAGGGAGATCAGCCATGAGACGTGCACCCCTAAAAGCCATCTGGACGAGTGCTGTGGCCACTACCTTGTCTACAGAGATCTCCCCATTCATTGCTCTGTTAGATTTTTTTCAAGCTGAAACCCTAAGGCCCCTTTCACACGGGCGAGTTTTCCGTGAAGGTGCGATCCGTGCGGCGAACGTATGGCACCCGCACTAAATCCTGACCCATTCATTTCTATGGGGCTGTGCACATGAGCGATGTTTTTAACGCATCACTTGTGCGTTCAGTTGAAATCGCAGCATGCTCTATATTGTCCGATTTTGATGTGACGCAGGCCCCATAGAAGTGAATGGGGTGTGTGAAAATCGGATGGCATCCGCAAGCAAGTACGGATGCCGTGCGATTTGCACGCACGGTTGCTAGGAGACGATCGGGATGGAGACCCGATCATTATTATTTTCCCTTATAACATGGTTATAAGGGAAAATAATAGCATTCTGAATACAGAATGCATAGTAAGGCTACTTTCACACTAGCGTTCGATCGGATCCGTTCTGAACGGATCCGATCATAATAATGCAGACGGAGGCTCCGTTCAGAACGGATCCGTCTGCATTATTTTGGCATATAAAAGCTAAGTGTGAAAATAGCCTCGGACGGATCCGTCCAGACTTTCAATGTAAAGTCAATGGGGGACGGTTCCGCTTGAAGATTGAGCCATATTGTGGCATCTTCAAACGGATCCGTCCCCATTGACTTACATTGTAAGTCTGGACGGATCCGCACGCCTCCGCACGGCCAGGCGGACACCCGAACGCTGCAAGCAGCGTTCAGCTGTCCGCCTGTCCGTGCGGAGGCGAGCGGAGCGGAGGCTGAACGCCGCCAGACTGATGCAGTCTGAGCGGATCCGCATCCATTCAGACTGCATCAGGGCTGGACGGAAGCGTTCGGGTCCGCTCGTGAGCCCCTTCAAACGGAGCTCACGAGCGGACCGACGAACGCTAGTGTGAAAGTAGCCTAAACCAGCGCTAGAGGGGTTAAAAAAAAATAAAAAATAATTTAACTCACCTTAGTCCACTTGCTCGCGAAGCCCGGCATCTCCTTCTGTATCCTCTGCGCTGAAGTTGAACAGGACCTGGGGTGAGCTGCTCCATTAAATATCGGTTAAGGACCTTCGATGACATCACTCCCATCATCACATGGTCTTTTACCATGGTGAATCACCATGGTAAAAGATCATGTGACGTACCATGTGATGACCGGAGTGACGTCATCGAAGGTCCTTAACCGATATTTAATGGAGCAGCTCACCCCAGGTCCTGTTCAACTTCAGCGCAGAGGATACAGAAGGAGATGCCGGCTTCGCGAGCAAGTGGACTAAGGTGAGTTAAATTATTTTTTATTTTTTTTAACCCCTCTAGCGCTGTTTTACTATGCATTCTGTATTCAGAATGCTATTATTTTCCCTTATAACCATGTTATAAGGGAAAATAATACAATCTTCAGAACATCAATCCCAAGCCCGAACTTCTATGAAGAAGTTCGGGTTTGGGTACCAAACATGCGCGATTTTTCTCACGCGAGTGCAACGCATGACAATGTTTTGCACTTGCGCAGAAAAAAAATCGCGCATTTTCCCGCAACGCACCCGGCTCTTATCCGGGCAAAAAAACTGACGCCCGTGTGAAAGAGGCCTAAGGGCGTGTACTCTCTCAGGAAAGATGTCCTTTCTGCTGCAACTCTCTGCCTATCACAGCACAGGGTGGCGTGTCCTCTCTCAGGGGGTAACAGTCTCAGCTTCTAACAGTAAATATGGCTGTCACAAGTTGATGGATGGAACTGAGCATGTGTGACCACCTCAGTAGGTGGACATGCAAATTACTATACAGAATAAACACCAGGAGGCATGATTATAATGACGTAAAGAGAATATCTCACAAATGGAGCATTTTTTAAACATAACATAAATTACAAAAGTAACTTGTTTGCCATGCTGAATTATATTATAATAACATTTAATGGTGGCATAACCAACACCCCCCTTTGGGAAGCTGTAACGGTGGGCATATTGGTTATCACCCAGCTTCCCAAACTAACAGATAAAACTAGGACTTACCGTAGCTAAATAGAATTTGTAACAACTGGGCAAAAATGGACAACCCAATGATTGATATTTACTGCTGATAATTAAGGCTACTTTCGCACTTGCGTTCAGAACGGATCCGTCTGCATTATATTGTAAAAAAAATTCTAAGTGTCAAAGTAGCCTCAGACGGATCCGTCCAGACTTTACATTGAAAGTCAATGGGGGACGGATCCGTTTGAAAATTGAGCCATACTGTGTCATATTCAAACGGATCCGTCCCCATTGACTTACATTGTAAGTCTGGACGGATCAGTTTGCCTCCGCACGGCCAGACGGACACCCGAACGCTGCAAGTAGTGTTCGGGTGTCCGCCTGCTGAGCGGAGCGGAGGCCAAACGGTGCCAGACTGAGGCATTCTGAGCGGATCCGCATCCACTCAGAATGCATTAGTGCTGGACGGATGCGTCCGGGGCCGCTTGTGAGCCCCTTCAAACGGAACTCACAAGCGAAGCCCCGAACGCTAGCGTGAAAGTAGCCTTAGCAAACTGAACAACACAGTACGGTTTCCGTCCAGTGCTGGGGTCCTGGGATTAAATCTGACCATGGATGCATGGAGTTTTGGGAAAACACACACAAGCATGGAGAGAACATACAAAGATATTACTGATGTGGTTTGCGCATGCTCAGACTGCAAAAAATGTGAAAAAAAAATAAATGCTGGATCCCTTTTTCCGAATGACACCGGAAAGATGGATCCGGCATTTCAATGCGTTTGTCATATGGATCAGGATCCTGATCCTTCTGACAAATGCTATCAGTTTGCATGCGTTTTGACGGATCCGGTTCCCTATGAAAACGGTCCGTGTGTGTGTCGGAGATAGGGAAAGTAGATTGAGCCTCACATCTTACATCTTCTCCCTGTACCTTTGAAGTTTCCTCCAAGTTTCCAAATATAGTAATGGATCAATTTGGAATTTTGGGAGCCCCAATGAGGACGAGTAGTGATCTGAATGATGACAATCTCTGTAGAATAGAATGACAAATTGATTTGTCTCATCAAGCAGAGTTCTACACCTGCTCCAAATAGAGACTTTGCTTCCGATTCTGTAGCAGGGACTGTGCATGAACGGCTTTACTTCCAGGTAACGACTCATGACGGGGGTATTGGTTATATTTCACTCGCCCCAACTGCAACTACCTTCTCTCACCTATTCAGCCCACCCATTATACCAATACACCCAACCATCCCAAAAAGACTCGGACACTGTAAAACTCTGCTCGGTGAGATGAATCGATTCACTCTTCCCTAGTTGGCGCAATAGAAAATAATGTGAATGATGACAAGCTCTACACAGCGCTGCGGAATACATTGGTGATACGCGGAGCTATTTGAGTAAATACAAAGGAAAAAAATATATCACTTTTTTTCTGGATCTTAGATTCAGTTTCTCTTCTCCATTTATATTGCAGTATTTATTGGACCATTTAAAACTTAAGAAAAGCATTTTATAATTAAATTTAGTTACCATTATGAGATTGGAGATGCGGAGTCACACATACTATAAGGGGAATTATACTGTAAGGCTCCACTAATTCTCGCAGAATTGATCAGCTACATTCGCATTAATCTTGGCTGTAGCAGAAGGTAACTGATACAAAAGTAGCCTTAAAGCTGCACTTTGTTTCCCCCCTCTCCCCACTGGCGACAGTCCCACACTGTCGCAATGGTTTCATTTCATTTCTAGAATTTCCTGGAATCAAATTCCCAAAAAAGAAAAATGAAACATTCAAAATTCCCATGTAAATTTTAGTACATAGGCCAGCAATATGTGCCTTTAACCACTTCAGCCCCGCTAGGTGAAACCCCCTTCATGACCAGAGCACTTTTTACACTTCGGCACTACACTACTTTCACCGTTTATCGCTCGGTCATGCAACTTACCATACAAATGAATTTTACCTCCTTTTCTTCTCACTAATAGAGCTTTCATTTGGTGGTATTTCATTGCTGCTGGCATTTTTACTTTTTTTGTTATTAATCAAAATGTAACGATTTTTTTGCAAAAAAATGACATTTTTCACTTTCAGCTGTAAAATTTTGCAAAAAAAACGACATCCATATATAAATTTTTCGCCAAATTTATTGTTCTACATGTCTTTGATAAAAAAAAAATGTTTGGGCAAAAAAAAAATGGTTTGGGTAAAAGTTATAGCATTTACAAACTATGGTACAAAAATGTGAATTTCCGCTTTTTGAAACAGCTCTGACTTTCTGAGCACCTAGTCATGATTCCTGAGGTTCTACAATGCCCAAACAGTAGAAAAACCCCACAAATGACCCCATTTCGGAAAGTAGACACCCTAAGGTATTCGCTGATGGGCATAGTGAGTTCATAGAACTTTTTATTTTTTGTCACAAGTTAGCGGAAAATGATGATGATTTTTTTTTTTTTTTTTTTCTTACAAAGTCTCATATTCCACTAACTTGCGACAAAAAATAAAAAATTCTAGGAACTCGCCATGCCCCTCACGGAATACCTTGGGGTGTCTTCTTTCCAAAATGGGGTCACTTGTGGCGTAGTTATACTGCCCTGGCAATTTAGGGGCCCAAATGTGTGAGAAGAACTTTGCAATCAAAATGTGTAAAAAATGACCGGTGAAATCCAAAAGGTGCACTTTGGAATATGTGCCCCTTTGCCCACCTTGGCAGCAAAAAAGTGTGACACATCTGGTATTGCCGTACTCAGGAGAAGTTGGGGAATGTGTTTTGGGGTGTCATTTTACATATACCCATGCTGGGTGAGAGAAATATCTTGGTCAAATGCCAACTTTGTATAAAAAAAATGGGAAAAGTTGTCTTTTTCCAAGATATTTCTCTCACCCAGCATGGTTATATGTAAAATGACACCCCAAAACACATTCCCCAACTTCTCCTGAGTACGGCGATACCAGATGTGTGACACTTTTTTGCTGCCAAGGTGGGCAAAGGGGCCCATATTCCAAAGTGCACCTTTCAGATTTTGCAGGCCATTTTTTACACATTTTGATTGCAAGGTACTTCTCACACATTTGGGCCCCTAAATTGCCAGGGCAGTATAACTACGCCACAAGTGACCCCATTTTGGAAAGAAGACACCCCAAGGTATTCCGTGAGGGGCATGGCGAGTTCCTAGAATTTTTTATTTTTTGTCACAAGTTAGCGGAAAATGATGATTTTTATTTTTTTCTCTTTTTTCCTTACAAAGTCTCATATTTCACTAACTTGCGACAAAAAATAAAAAATTCTAGGAACTCGCCATGCCCCTCACGGAATACCTTGGGGTGTCTTCTTTCCAAAATGGGGTCACTTGTGGCGTAGTTATACTGCCCTGGCAATTTAGGGGCCCAAATGTGTGAGAAGAACTTTGCAATCAAAATCTGTAAAAAATGGCCTGCAAAATCTGAAAGGTGCACTTTGGAATATGTGCCCCTTTGCCCACCTTGGCAGCAAAAAAGTGTGACACATCTGGTATCGCTGTACTCAGGAGAAGTTGGGGAATGTGTTTTGGGGTGTCATTTTACATATACCCATGCTGGATGAGAGAAATATCTTGGCAAAAGACAACTTTTCCCATTTTTTTATACAAAGTTGGCATTTGACCAAGATATTTTTCTCACCCAGCATGGGTATATGTAAAATGACACCCCAAAACACATTCCCCAACTTCTCCTGAGTACGGCGATACCAGATGTGTCACACTTTTCTGCTGCAAAGGTGGGCAAAGGGGTACATATTCCAAAGTGCACCTTTCGGATTTCACCGGTCATTTTTTACACATTTTGATTGCAAAGTTCTTCTCACACATTTGGGCCCCTAAATTGCCAGGGCAGTATAACTACGCCACAAGTGACCCCATTTTGGAAAGAAGACACCCCAAGGTATTCTGTGAGGGGCATGGCGAGTTCCTAGAATTTTTTTTTTTTGTCGCAAGTTAGTGGAATATGAGACTTTGTAAGGAAAAAAGAAAAAAAAAGAAAAATCATCATTTTCCGCTAACTTGTGACAAAAAATAAAAAATTCTAGGAACTCGCCATGCCCCTCACGGAATACCTTGGGGTGTCTTCTTTCCAAAATGGGGTCACTTGTGGCGTAGTTATACTGCCCTGGCAATTTAGGGGCCCAAATGTGTGAGAAGTACCTTGCAATCAAAATCTGTAAAAAATGGCCTGCGAAATCCGAAAGGTGCACTTTGGAATGTGTGCCCCTTTGCCCACCTTGGCTGCAAAAAAGTGTCACACATCTGGTATCGCCGTACTCAGGAGAAGTTGGGGAATGTGTTTTGGGGTGTCATTTTACATATACCCATGCTGGGTGATAGAAATATCTTGGCAAAAGACAACTTTTCCTATTTTTTTATACAAAGTTGGCATTTGACCAAGATATTTCTCTCACCCAGCATGGGTATATGTAAAATGACACCCCAAAACACATTCCCCAACTTCTCCTGAGTACGGCGATACCAGATGTGTCACACTTTTTTGCAGCCTAGATGCGCAAAGGGGCCCAAATTCCTTTAGGAGGGCATTTTTAGACATTTGGATCCCAGACTTCTTCTCACACTTTCGGGCCCCTAAAAAGCCTGGGCAGTATAAATACCCCACATGTGACCCCACTTTGGAAAGAAGACACCCCAAGGTATTCAATGAGGGGCCTGGCGAGTTCCTAGAAATTTTTTATTTTTTGCATATGTTAGCGGAAATTGATTTTTTTGGTTTTTTTCTCACAAAGTCTCACTTTCCGCTAACTTAGGACAAAAATTTCAATCTTTCATGGACTCAATATGCCCCTCACGGAATACCTTGGGGTGTCTTCTTTCCGAAATGGGGTCACATGTGGGGTATTTATACTGCCCTGGCTTTTTAGGGGCCCTAAAGCGTGAGAAGAAGTCTGGAATATAAATGTCTAAAAATGTTTACGCATTTGGATTCCGTGAGGGGTATGGTGAGTTCATGTGAGATTTTATTTTTTGACACAAGTTAGTGGAATATGAGACTTAGTAAGAAAAAACAAAAAAAAAAAAATAAATTCCGCTAACTTGTGCCAAAAAAAATGTCTGAATGGAGCCTTACAGGGGGGGGTGATCAATGACAGGGGGGGTGATCAATGACAGGGGGGTGATCAATGACAGGGGGGTAATCACCCATATAGACTCCCGGATCACCCCCCTGTCATTGATCACCCCCCTGGTAAGGCTCCATTCAGACGTCCGTATAATTTTTACGGATCCATGGATCGGATCCGCAAAACACATGCGGACGTCTGAATGGAGCCTTACAGGGGGGTTATCAATGACAGGGGGTGATCAGGGTGATCACCCCCCTGTCACTGATCACCCCCCCTGTAAGGCTCCATTCAGACATCCGCATGATTTTTTACGGATCCATGGATACATGGATCGGATCCACAAAAAACATGCGGACGTCTGAATGGAGCCTTACAGGGGGGTTATCAATGACAGGGGGTGATCAGGGTGATCACCCCCCTGTAACGGATCACCCCCCCTGTAAGGCTCCATTCAGACATCCGCATGATTTTTTACGGATCCATGGATACATGGATCGGATCCACAAAAAACATGCGGACGTCTGAATGGAGCCTTACAGGGGGGTTATCAATGACAGGGGGTGATCAGGGTAATCAGGGTGATCACCCCCCTGTCACGGATCACCCCCCCTGTAAGGCTCCATTCAGACATCCGCATGATTTTTTACGGATCCATGGATACATGGATCGGATCCACAGAACGCATGCGGACGTCTGAATGGAGCCTTACAGGGGGGTTATCAATGACAGGGGGTGATCAGGGTAATCAGGGTGATCACCCCCCTGTCACGGATCACCCCCCCTGTAAGGCTCTATTCAGACATCCGCATGATTTTTTACGGATCCATGGATACATTGATCGGATCCACAAAAAACATGCGGACGTCTGAATGGAGCCTTACAGGGGGGTGATCAATGACAGGGGGTGATCAGGGAGTGTATATGGGTGATCACCCCCCTGTAAGGCTCCATTCAGACGTCCGCATGTGTTTTGCGGATCCGATCCATGTATCCATGGATCCGTAAAAATCATGCGGACGTCTGAATGGAGCCTTACAGGGGGGTGATCAGTGACAGGGGGGTGATCAATGACAGGGGGTGATCAGGGAGTGTATATGGGTGATCACCCGCCTGTCATTGATCACCCCCCTGTAAGGCTCCATTTAGACGTCCGTATGCGTTTTGCGGATCCGATCCATGTATCCGTGGATCCGTAAAAATCATACGGACGTCTGAACGGAGCCTGACAGGGGGGTGATCAATGACAGGGCGGTGATCAATGACAGGGGGGTGATCAGGGAGTTTATATGGGGTGATCATGGGTGATCAGGGGTTTATAAGGGGTTAATAAGTGACGGGGGGGGGGGTGTAGTGTAGTGTGGTGTTTGGTGCGACTGTACTGACCTACCTGAGTCCTCTGGTGGTCGATCCTAACAAAAGGGACCACCAGAGGACCAGGTAGGAGGTATATTAGACGCTGTTATGAAAACAGCGTCTAATATACCTGTTAGGGGTTAAAAAATTCGGATCTCCAGCCTGCCAGCGAACGATCGCCGCTGGCATGCTGGAGATCCACTCGCTTACCTTCCGTTCCTGTGAGCGCGCGCGCCTGTGTGCGCGCGTTCACAGGAAATCTCGCGTATCGCGAGATGACGCGTATATGCGTGACTGTGCGCAGCGCTGCCACCTCCGGAACGCACATGTGCGTTAGGCGGTCCGGAGGTGGTTAAATATTATATTGCATGGTATCTTACCTGTATCCATATCTAGGGAGTCTGGGAGACAACTAAGGCTGACAATACAGGACAAAAAAGTAGGAGGTGAATTTTGCAAAAATGAATGCAATGGTTGTGTACCATAGTAACTGTCTGCAGTGCCTCTCCATGTGTCAGATAGTGTAGAAATATTAATAGTTGTAATCAGCTCGCATCAAAGTTTGTGTAAGGAAAAAGGTAAATCCCTATTCCCTTAGCCGCAGTCAGAGACAGACCCAGGTGTTACCATATTGATTGAATTCTTGCTGAGCACTCCTCTCCTCCCTGCTCAACCTGTTCCTTTTATTTACTCACAAAAAGGTGTAAAAGGGGCTGGCCCAAGACAAAGATACAGGAAGTGATAACATACAGGAAGTGATGACATGTCAAAGGACAGGGAGGGGCAATCAATGTGGCTGGACAGACAATGCACACACCCCATCCCTGTATAAGGAAGGATGAGTCATGTCCATTGTCTGACCAGCCAGGTGGCCGCCCACCCCCCATCACTGTCAGCATGGACCTCATTCAGTATCTAATAAAGATCATTCTACTGGTTCTTATAGGTTTGAGATTATCTGCGAGACATTGCTACGGCTATTGTCAGTATACGGTACGAGTATACCGACAAGGCAGATATGCATGTCTTAAAAGCAGATATGTATCCAGAAAGGGATAGCAAAGCCGCAGCAGAGGTATAATATGTATCTCTCGTTATGCAGACTTCACTTCTCTAATGTGTATAGACATTTGAAGGGAAGAAGCCCGGTGCTTGCACTTAGCGCTCACAAGCCGGCAAACGCCCCCCTACACACTGAGAACACGTCTCCAAGCCCATGAGAAGGTTTTCATACTGACGGTTTTACCACTGGTCCTGATTCAGCCAAAGTACCCTCTGCTAGAGCACTCTTTGGCTAAATCCGACACAGGGAGACAGATGAGAATCTATAAAAACACACACATCCTAAGATAAAATGTCCGTATAATACAAATTCCACAACAATAGGAAAAGGGGAGAACCTGTTGCTTCCATGTGGCATTGCATCACTTATGCTGGTCTCAAGTCTGCAAGAAGTGGACTTCATTATGTAGCCTTGGACTACAGTAGTTTGTAAAGTAGCTGGATGGAGTAGACAAGGGGTGAGCAACCTCCATCAGCCATTGTAAAACTACAGCTCCCAGCACGCTCAATTTATGTCTATGAGAGTTCTTAGAACAGCCGAGCAAGTGTGCATGCTGGGAGTTACAACAGCTGGCCAGAGTCTGCTGACCCCTAGGGTAGACAATGTCCCCATGGCCATACCAACTACCTATGTAATTTTTACAGCATGAAATCCAGAGAAATTATACTTTTTAAAAGCATACATTCACTGTTGGAGAGTCAATTGGTAAACCCATGCAGGTACATTAGAAACCTACATGCATAAAATGATCCAATAATAGAAAAAGTGGTGGAGAAATTACATTTCCTGTAACTTCCAGTCAATGTACAGTAGGTATTCTGGATGATATGAGCTGTGCCTTACACAGAATATATAGATGAGCATAAAGGGCAACGTGAATGGGACAACAATGGGGTCTACATCTACCCCTAACCTATTAGAAAATAGTCCTAGCTCATAATTCAGATAACAGAAGTATATTACTTATAAAGAAATACCTTTTCATGTACAGGATGAAAATTCTTCAGCTCATAATTCTGACAACAGAAGCATATTACTTATACCGTAGTTCCTTATTGTACACAGAGCAATGATGGGGTTGATAGCTACCCCTGCTCTATTATCAGGGTAACTGGCAACAGAATATTTCCTTCTACATGCGTACTGTATATACAATGCAGTGATGGGGTCCTCAGCTACAACTGCACCATTTGTCAAATAAAAGTTCATCTTTTGCCTCAAAAGACCAAATGAATAAAAATCTACCAGAACATTTGCCCTTTACTCTACCCATAGTATCCTCCTATCTATTACCTCATCCAGGTCCTAATGCAAGTTCCCACAGGTGCTCACTGCTTCAACCAACAGCTGTATTGGGTTTTTAGCCAACCAGGGTCCTCCTAATTCAGAAATGACCGCTGTCTTCTACTGTAGCCTTGCTTAATTGGGCTTTGGGTTGCCAAAGCAACAGGCTAATGAAGATGACATCAGGCCCTACTGAATGGGGACACTGACTTTCTGCACCTTTCCTGCAGATCAAAGGAAACTCTTTGTTTGGCTACTATTCCTGTCTTTGTGTCAATAAATGATAAAGCAAGATAAGAGTACAAATATTGTCCTGTTTCATAAACAGTTGTACAGTGATGGCTACTAAAATAACAAAGTACATAAGCCAAACCAAATAAACTCCCCCCCTCCCAACAATAACCAAGCAGGAAGACGACTACACCATCCCCTATGTGGATGAGTCAAATAAAGCGTATCATGATAGACACATTGTGGGAATTGTTGTGTGTATGAGTACATGGAAAATAAAATGGCAGATGCGGCCATGGTGTGTGACCGTAGTATCAAGCCACCGTCTCGGCAGATGCCCCAAGGACTCAGGTCACATGTCCTACTATAGGCAGTTGCCCCCTCAAACAATCCCTTGTCAGTGCCGAAGACGCCAGACCAAGATCGGCAAACCATCCTTGCCATATTGGCATAAATTTAGCTGGGCAACTTTTTCAGGTATATCCCTTTTTTAAATCGTAGAAAGGTATTTAGTCGGTTTACATATTCCTTCCTGGAAGGTGGATTCCTCTGTATCCAATGTTTAGCAATTAATACACTAGCCTGGAAGAGCATTCTTTGGATGCACAAGGATATTTTATCATCTATTCCCAGAGAGTTTAAAAGACCTAATACACAGACTTTGGGGTCTCTAGGTATTTGTATCTGGGTTGTTTGGGCTATGATCTTCATTATCTCTTCCCAATACACCCCCAGAACATATGTATCGGAGACGCATCTGCCTTCCACAGCGGGGGCAGTCTGTCCTCAGACCTATATTGTATAGAAACATGGGAGTTCTACAATCAGGTCCTTAAATATTGAGACATCGACACAGTTCTAACATTTTTGGCTCTATACACCACCACAATGGATTTGAAATGAAATGAACAAGATGTGCTTTAACTGCAAGCTTTAATTTGAGGGTATTTACATCCAAATCAGGTGAACGGTGCAGGAATTACAACAGTTTGCATATGTGCCTCCCACTGGTTAAGGGACCAAAAGTAATGGGGCAGAATAATAATCATAAATCAAGCTTTCACTTTTTAATACTTGGTTGCAAATCCTTTGCAGTCAATTACAGCCTGAAGTCTGGAACGCATAGACATCACCAGACGCTGGGTTCCATCCCTGGTGATGCTCTGCCAGGCCTCTACTGCAACTGTCTCCAGTTCCTGCTTGTTCTTGGGGCATTTTCTCTTCAGTTTTGTCTTCAGCAAGTGAAATGCAGCTCAATCGGATTCAGGTCAGTTGATTGACTTGGCCATTGCATAACATTCACTTCTTTCCCTTAAACTCTTTGGTTGCTTTTGCAGTATGCTTTGGGTCATTGTCCATCTGCACTGTGAAGCGCCTTCCAATGGGTTCTGAAGCATTTGGCTGAATATGACCAGATAATATTGCCCGAAACACTTCTGATTCATCCTGCTGCTTTTGTCAGCAGTCACATCATCAATAAATACAAGAGAACCAGTTCCATTGGCAGCCATACATGCCCACGCCATGACACTACCACCACCATGCTTCACTGATGAGGTGGCATGCTTAGGATCATGATCAGTTCCTTTCCTTCTCCATACTCTTCTCTTCCCATCGCTCTGGTACAAGTTGATCTTGGTCTCATCTGTCCATAGGATGTTGTTCCAGAACTGTGAAGGCTTTTTTAGATGTCGTTGGGCAAACTCTAATCTGGTCTTCCTGTTTTTGAGGCTCACCAATGGTTTACATCTTGTGGTGAACCCTCTGGTGAAGTCTTCTCTTGATTGTTGACTTTGACACACATACACCTACCTCCTGGAGAGTGTTCTTGATCTGGCCAACTGTTGTGAAGGGTGTTTTCTTCACCAGGGAAAGAATTCTTCGGTCATCCACCACAGTTGTTTTCAGTGGTCTTCCGGGTCTTTTGGTGTTGCTGAGCTCACCGGTGCGTTTCTTCTTTTTAAGGATGTTCCAAACTGTTGTTTTGGCCACGCCTAATGTTTTTGCTATCTCTCTGATGGGTTTGTTGTGTTTTTTCAGCCTAATGATGGCTTGCTTCACTGAATTCTGGATTGCTGTTTTTTCCACACCAAGGAACCAAAAATACCCTGAATCTTATAGAATATTCGGTGGGGAATCCATATGGGGGAGTTATGTAGTACATAAAGCAGTTGGGGCATGAATATCATTTTAATTAGATTACAGAGGCCAATAACCGAAAGAGGCAATTTACACCAAGCGTTAGTCTTCTCAGTAAATTTAGTGATAAGGGGTCAATATTGACTAACATATTCTGTTAGTATTGGTGTTATCACAACACCCAAATATTTAAAGCTACGGGTCATCTGTAACTGAATTTGAGTTAAATCCAGCTGTGGTGGAGGGGAATGAAGCGGGAGAATTACAGATTTATCCCAATTATTAATTGTTAAAGGGAACCTGTCACCGGGATTTTGTGTATAGAGCTGAGGACATGGGTTGCTAGATGGCCTATAGCAGATCCGCAATATCCAGTCCCCATAGCTCTGTGTGCTTTTATTGTGTAAAAAAAAAAAAAAAATGATTTGATACATATGCAAATTACTCTGAGATGAGTCCTGCCCCTGACTCATCTCACGTACAGGACTCATCTCAGGCTAATTTGCATATATATCAAATCTTTTTTTTTTACATAATAAAAGCACACAGAGCTATGGGGACTGGATATTGCGGATGTGCTAGCGGCCATCTAGCAACCCATGTCCTCAGCTCTATACACAAAATCCCGGTGACAGGTTCCCTTTAACCCTGAGTATTTCCTGAACTCAGTAATAAATCGCTCATAATAGGATGGATAGAACATTCTAGATCTCCCACATATAGGAGCATGTCGTCAGCATACAGAGAGGGGCCCAAGGCAGCTCCGTCTCCCGACTCCTGATCCTATCCTTCACTATGCGAGCAGCATGGCTCGCATAGTGAAGGACTTACTTGCTCCTCCTCCTCCCGACCTCTGCCCTTGCGTGTCCCCGCGCCACATCCTCCCACCTCGACTTGCAAAGGTGAGCGAGGCTGCGTCACCAGTCACCTCTATGGAAGTCGCTGGAGTGCTGGCGGTGGCAAGGCGCACTTTTCTGAAGGAATGGAATGGGCACTGGCATAGCCGCAGCGGTCGCAATTGTGACCGGGCCCCTAAGAAGATAAGGAGTGCTTCTGTGCTGCACACCTACCGCGCTCCCACAGAGGTGGAGGCAGAGCGTGTGTGTGTGCGCAGCCGGACAGGGAGTGCCAGGGGTGCCGTGTTGTGGCGGTGGATCGTGCAGGCAGTGGGACTCGGTGAGGAATGTCGGTAATCGCTCACCTCCTCACACCCCTGAAAGGCAGATGTTATGGTAGACCCTACAGAGCTACAGGACCTGACCGTTTGGACCTTTGATGATGTAGGAGGAGTCAGCACTGCACTTGGTCAGAAGAACTGTCTGTATAAACTGCTGCAGAGCAGTGTATGCAATGTGTACGGTGGTGCTGTGTGTGAATGTGTGCAGCAGAGCTGTATGTGGGTAATGTTTGCAGGCTGCAGCAGAGCTATATAAATATATTATATATATATATATATATATATATTTTTTTTATTTTTTTTAACGTGTACAGTAGGCCTGTGTGTGAATGTGCATGCAGCAGAGCTATATGTGTAATGTGTGCAACAGAGCCGAGTGTGAGAAATGTGCATGCAGCAGAGCTGTATATGTAAACGTGTACCACAGGGATGTATATGTAATGTTACAGCACGGCTGTGTGTGAATGTGCATGCAGCAGAGCTATATGTGTAATGTGTAGAGCAGAGCTGTGTGTGAATGTGGGTGCAGCAGATATGTAATGTGTATGGTGAAGCTGTGTTTGGGTAAGGTCGGTGCATGCAGCAGAGCTATACTGCATATGTAATGAGCACAGTGGGGCTGTGTGTGTGTGTGTGTGTGTGTGTAGTGTGTATATGTGTAGTGTAGTGTATGTGTATGTATATGTATGTATGTATGTAGGTAGGTAGGTGTCTCTTCGCTTCCCACCAAAAAAATTGAACAAAAAGTGATCAAAAAGTCATATACACCCCAAAATGGTATCAATGAAAAGTACAGGTCGCCCGCAAAAAATTAGCCCTCACACAGCCCCATACACACAAAAATAAAAAGTTATGGGGGGCAGAATATAAAATGTATTGGTGAGATTTTAGCTCTGCCGTTGGGCGGGCAGGCATGGGAGCACAGGGATCTGGTGGTGTTAGGAAGGGGTATTGAGGGTAGGGGGCCCAAAATGAACTCTTGCATCGGGGCCCGTGAGCGTTTAGCTACGCCCCTGGTAGTGGCATAGACTGCGTCTGCTGGTAAAGACCTCTGTCATCTCTCATCTGACTACCATATGTGTACATACTGGTCCTGTGAGGCTGCGAGGCAGGGGTGTCGACTCCTGAGAGCATGGGCATCATACAGTCCCTAAATAATACTGCCAAATAGCAACCATACACTACTGCTGCTCAATGTCCACATATAGCCCCATACAGACTTGTTCACATAATGCTGCCATATTTATAACACCAACATAATACTGCCACATAGTAGGTACATAATGCTGCTATGTATCACCCACATATTACTTTCTCCATACAGTGTTCGCATGCTATACTGGACGCCACCACCCCTATTGATCTAGGCTAGGGGATGGGTTTATGGCGTTTCCCAGCTACAGGCGTTTATCACCGATCCTCAGGACGACCGTGGCTTGGAAGAGCTTAAAGGGAACCTGTCACCAAAAAAAACGGATACTAAAACTGTTAATAGTACCTTATAGTGCTGCAGAGTAGTTTCCTAATGCACTTTTTGATTGATTAGCCGCATCTAGCCTCCTGGAGAAATCGATGTTTTATTCAGCCGCTGCCCCCTGCTTCAAGTCAGGTTTGAAGTCAAGGGGGCAGCGGCCTAGGCGTCTCGAATGCTGTTCTCCCCGCCTCCCGCCGCCTTTATTGACACGCCGGATCTCAGCGCCGGGACCGCGCTCCCAGCCCGCATGCGCAGTAAAGGGCTGCCGTAGCGCGATCCCGGCTCCGGCTCGTACACTCAGCCGGCTTCAGTTTCGCTACTGCGCATGCGCCCGCCAGCCTTACATACTAGCGCAGTTACAGAAGATGCCTGGCGCATGCGCAGTAGCGAAACTGAAGCCGGCTGAGTGTACGAGCCGGAGCCGGGATCGCGCTACAGCAGCCCTTTACTGCGCATGCGGGCTGGGAGCGCGGTCCCGGCGCTGAGATCCGGCGTGTCAATAAAGGCGGCGGGAGGCGGGGAGAACAGCATTCGAGACGCCTAGGCGGCTGCCCCCTTGACCTCAAACCTGACTTGAAGCAGGGGGCAGCGGCTGAATAAAACATCGATTTCTCCAGGAGGCTAGATGCGGCTAAACAATCCATTTAAATGCCATGATGCTGATGGAAACACATAGGGCCCTGAAAGGGTGAATAGTTAAATCACTGGAGGTCTAGGGCAGTGATAGGGTTAAAAGTGAAATCCCTCAGAAACATAATAGAAATTTCACCCCTTCCCGACCAGTGCTGTAATAGTACGGCGCTGGCCAGGTCTTTAAAGATGGCGCCCGCTCCTGCCTGCCATAGCCGCGGGTGGCCGTCTGCTTCTTTTAGCAGACACCCGCGGCTCATGTCCGCAAATCAGCAGTAATGCCGATCGCGGACATTTAACCCCTCAGATGCCGTGGTCAATCCTGACCACGGCATCTGAGCGCGCTGAAAACCGAAAGCTTTCACTTTCGGTTGTGCTCCAGCTCCCCGTGTGGCGATCGGAGGAGCCGGAGCGTGTGTGCAGCAACCCCTGTCTTTATGAATGACAGGAAGGCTGCTGTTTAGTATTTCCTATGGAGCCCTTGCCTGTAATAGGGCTCCATTGGAAAGTACTAAAATCATTATAGATTCCAATGCAAGTGCATTGGAATCTATGATAATAGCAATCAGATGATTGATTGTTATAGTTCCCTATTTAAACTATAAAAAAAAAAGTGTAAAAAAATAAATAAAAATAAGTAAAAAAAAAAAATTCAAATCACCCCTTTTTCTGTATATAGAGACCCCTTACATAGGCTTTCATAGTATCCCAGACTGTTCCCATAGCAGCCGATCCTAAATTAGAACGGAAGAATTCCAGAATCTGCTCTGTAAGAAGTTCCTCTTCATCCAGTAACTGTATCCAGAACGGTTGAGTTTCCAAAGGAAAAGGTCCGTCTTGATTCCTTCCCCTCTCAAGATGTAACCCTATGCGGATAGGAGAGTTGTCTGATAAGGCTACATGGTAGGTATTCTATAGAGTAGATATAAGACGAAGCCTCCAGTGACCCAATAGGCAAGTCTATTCTGGACAGAGAATTATGAGATGGTAAAAATCAGGAGTATTGGCGCTCCTGAGGATACCGGATTCTCCATAATCATGGAGATCCAATTCACATAATAGCCTTGCCAATGAGGTTTCCGAGGTATTTGTTAGTACAGGACCTTGGTGAAATGCATCTAGAGTTGGGTTTAGCTATTTATTGAAGTCACCTAGCATAAGTTTTGGCACCTGTGGGCCCTGAGTTACGAACGCCATCACTTTTTTTTATCACATCACATGAATAGGGTGGTGGAATATAAATGGTGATCAGAAAAAAAATAAAAGGTGTACCCTATATATAGATCAATGTAGGCAGACATTTCTGCCATGAGGTTCAACGTCATTGGAGTAACATTCAAAAGGAATAGCTCTGTTCACTAAGACGCTAACCCCCCTAGCATGTGTAGAGAAGGTGGCGTGGTAGGCGTGCGAGATCCACGGTTTATGCAGCAGTCTCGAGGACTGCTTGGACAGATGCGTCTCTAGGAGACACAGTATGGCTGCTCGATATTTCTGTGCAGCCATATAGACTGCTTGACGTTTCGTGGCATCTCCCAGGCCTCTGACATTCCACACCATGACCTGAACCCTACCCGCCATCGCTTACAGAGATACATAAATGTGAAAAATGGAGATTCACGTAGGTCAAACAATTCCCACAAAACAAAAAGATGTGTGCAAGCCGACTCCCTGCAAATTCCCACCCAATAGAAAGACACATAATAGAAAAATCCCGACAAAAAAGAACTCCAATTATCCCACAAAGGGAACATGAGGCACATGAGATTCCTAAAGCCAACAAAAATGTAAAATGGTAAAGTTTCACTATCGCGGAGCAAGGTTTCAGTGTACAAAAGATAACCCTCTAGTTAGAGTCCTGAGCAGCAGCAGCAGATCATATATAACAATCGGCGTCCTAGTCATATAGCTAATATGTACAAACAACTAGTCTAGAAGCAGTGGAATTACGACAGCCCCCTACCCCAACCTAGAAAGAACAGTAAAACAAAAGGGAGAGGGGGAGCGGTGATGTTAAATCCACCTACCAGTCTGGATTTGAGAATATCCCACAGAATGAACACCTGTGGTAAGTCCTGATGCATGGACACTAATTATATCACCTGCTCAATACTAAGGAAATCCTGAAAACATGACTGGTAGGTGGGTCCCGAGGACCGGAGTTGAGAAACGCTGTGTTAGATAGATTAGAATACAAAGGCGGTGGAATACCCATCGCCATGCCCCGGAAAGCAATGCGGCTCTCTCCTCTAGGAGTCCACTTTATAGCGAATAAGTTCTCCTGATCATTCAGTAGTCCCCGCAGATTCACATAGGGAACTTTCGTTCAGATCCAACCAACGGGCAGCATCTTCCGGGGAGTCGAATAACTGGACCGTTCCTCCAGGCTCTACTCGAAGCTTGGAAGGGTAAAGCTTGGAGTACTGCACATTCTTCATACGCAGACGTCGTTTAACATCCAGAAATTTTGCTCGCTGCCTCTGTCCTTCCGCTGAGACGTCAGGAAATATGGAGACCTTGTGACCATTAAGTAGATCCGAGTGATCTCTTGCTTTACGGAGAATATTGTCCCTATCTTGAAAGTGCAGAATTCTGAGCAACATCGTTTTGGGGGGTGCCCCCGACTGTGCGGAATGGAACCCTGTGCGCTCTTTCAATTGCAAATAGAAGAGACAGAGAATCTTGTCCGAATTTAGCTTTGAGCCATTCCTCGAAGAACTGAGCAGCGAACCCCTTCTGCTTTTTCTGGCACTCCCACCAAACGAAGGTTGTTACGGCGCGATCTGTTCTCCAAATCTTCAGTTTTTTTTATGAGAAGAGTAATGTTGTGTATGACTTTGGCCAGGTCTCGTTTCACAGGGGGTACTTGATCTTCCAAAAGGCTCACTCTTTCTTCTCCTCCAGCAACCCTTCCATTGACTTTTCTCATATTTTGTCTGATAAGTGACAGTGATAAGACACTTTCTTGTAGGGACCCCATAGATGTATTAAGGGTCATTAAAGCAGAGCTGCATTGTTGTACTGCCATGAATATATTTTTGGTGGTGGGCTCTGGTACATGTGCCAGCGCAGGGAGAGGGAGCTTCAATTGCAGTGTAGATTGGGTAGCACTTCACCTGCTCCCGCGTCTGCCATGCGGGATCCACCATCTTGCTTGCTGCCCTCTCGTAAAGTGTTCTCAGTTGGAGAGCTCATCGCCCGCCTGTCCTCCTCAGCGATTTCTCCTCATCCCCAGGGCCTTCCTCTGCTGGGGGAACACAGGAAAATTGCTCCAGATGAGCCGCCACATATGCTGCCCTGGACGAGGTGGCGGCGCCATTTTGTTTCGCCGGCGTTACTCCCGGTCCCTCTCTCTCCCTCCTTTGTTGTGCGGGTCATGCCCGAATATGGACTCAGGGAGGCTGCCCGCACGACTCCACTACCTCTCTCTCGCATGAGCAGGAGACAGCAGCCGCAGGATAGCGAAGGATTTTAGCAGGTATTGCTCAGGAGCTCCGGTGTGGGCGTCTCCCTACATTGCCGTCCAGGCCACGCCCCTCTCTGCTCCTGACCCTGGCCTCAGCCTTGTTCCCGTCTCACCTATTTGCTTTTCCTAGTTCTGCTCTTGGTATTGACTCCTAGCCTTATTCCCGACTACAGTTCTGTCTTGACGACTCCTGGCTACATTGTTGACTTCACGTCATGTTCTTTGTCGCTGTACCAATCGGTAACTGTTTGGGAGAAGGCGACCTGGGGATCCCTGGAAAATGTCATACCTCCTTGTGAAGGTTAAAAAGGTGAAGAACAAGAAGAAGATGCCTTAGACTCTAAACCCCCAGTCTAGCCAGCACCAAATCAATTGTGGCCTAGAGCAGTGTTTCCCAACCAGTGTGCCTCCAGCTGTTGCAAAACTACAACTCCCAGCATGCCCAGACAGCATTTGGCTGTGCGGGCATGCTGGGAGTTGTAGTTTTCTAACAGCTGGAGGCAGACTGGTTGGAAAGCACTGGCCTAGAGGACTCATTTCTGCAATGAGAAACCCATTCCCTACTTTGTGAATTTATCAATGGCTTTGCGACATTTTGCCCTTCTGCGTTTCTCTTGTCAGTTTTTGATGAGAAAGGTGGGCAACTTTTAGCAGGAAAGGTGCAAATTTTTGCGCGCCTCTAAATACATTTGGTGCATTTTACCTTGCAATACGACCAGCGTAATAAATGCCGATCCTGATGAATCTCACTGTAACTTTAAAATAGGGAGAGACTAAACAGTTATGAGCATGATTGTTCTTTCGTGTACAGAGGTACGGCGCCAGCCCCGGGCTCCAGCAGCTGAACTGTGTCACACTAATAAAAGCGACATATAACGGACAAAACTGAACTTGATATAAAATCTAAAGCGGGTATTAAATACCCAGATTTGCTGCTTCTTTCCTGCCAGCCCGAGTCTCCATTTCATCCTTAATTTTCAAGCATTTTGTCTTTTAATAGCACGGAGGCTTTGATGGCAGATTTTCCTCATCGCGATTAGCTCGCCAATACTTTAAGTAGGTTTATGAATATTAAACTCCCTTCTTCTTTTTATTCACAGGATGCTTAAGACATGAAAGCTTGTATAACTTACACAGGGGAGGCGTCTGCCACAGAACTCTTCCTCTCACATTGCCCAAGATGAAAAGTACAAGTTGTCCGCTCAGCAAAGAAATTACATTTCCACCTCTTGTGTCATCACCCGACGTTTCCAATATCTCCCAGGTATAGGAATAACTCAGTTAGGGTTTCTGATTTCATGTCATTAAAGCTGAAATAATGTTTAATGAAAGACAGCAACTTTTATCACGTTTTCACTATTTTTGAAGATCTCTACTTGCTGTCAGTGAATGAGAACATTGTTCTATCCATGAAGATGCTTCAAAGTCATTGTGATCTAATAGATACAAATTGTACGCAGTCTAGATCAGTGATGGCAAACCCTTTATAGGCCAAGTGCCCAAACTGCAATCCAAAACCAACTTATTTATCGCAAAGTGCCAACACGGCAATTTAACGTTAGTACTAGGGCTGCACGATATGGGAATTTTGTGCGATTGTGATAAGGGCCCTAAAAATTGCGATAATGATATGCGATGCAATGATTTTAAGGGAATTGTGCTAGAGGTCTATTTGCTTGGATTTTCAAGGGAAAAAATAAATAAAAATCACACACAAATTACTGGTAATGCTGAAATGTAGCTATGCTCAACTCAGGAACTGAAATGCTCAGTGTTTTCCAAAATAAAACATCTTTTACTAAAGTAAATAACATATTTGCATTACTGCAAAAGTACAAAATACAAAACCTGCCATTTTCTTAATAGCACTGCACAGAGCAGATAAATAAAATAGAATAATATAAAAACATGTGTTCATTAAAATAAGATTTTCCGAACACTGAACAAACAGGAACTTTTTAAAAGAACTCCATAGTCAGCAACAGCAATATAAGGTAATATACCGTATTTTTTGCCCATAAGACACACCTAGGTTTTTGAGGAGGAAAATAAGAAAAAAAAATGTTTTTAACCAAGAGGTGTGCTTTTGGTGGGTTTTGAACTAATGGTGGTCTGTGGATGGCACCGTTAAGGGGGGGGGGGGGATCTGTGGATGGCACCGTTAGGGGGGGATCCGTGGATGGCACCGTTAGGGGGGGGGATCCATGGATAGCACCATTATGGGGGATCTCTGGATGGCACTGCTATGGGGGGGGGGGGGGGGGGAGGGGGAATCTGTGGATGACACATATATAGCATCTTATGCTATGTGCCATCCACAGATCCCCCCCCATAACAGTGTCCCTGCAGTGTAAATGACCCCCAATACAGGGGCTGGGGGCCGGCATCTGGATGACAGCGGGGACCGGTGCAGTCTCTGTATTCTAATAACCTGTAGGCACTGTTAAAATATAATAATCATGTGTAATCCAGCTGTATTACTTACAACCAAGTTCCGTAGCAGAGAGGAGGGAGAAGGCAGGCCGGGCGGGCGATGCGTCACTCATTACGTCATGCGCCCGCGCCGCCTGCTTTATTCATAAAGTGGGCAGCGCAGGTGCATGACGTAGTGAGTGACGTGCCACCCGCCCTCCCTCCTCCCTCCTACGGAACTTAGTTGTAAGCAATACAGCTGGATTACAAATTATTATTATATTTTAACAGTGCCTACAGGTTAGATAAGATTATACAACAGTGAGAGGGGCCGGTGCATTAGAATACAGGGACTGCACCGGTCCCCGCTGTCATTCCTAATCCAGATGCTGCCCCCTAGCCCCTCCTCCCTGTATTGATACACTTGCCGACTGCGCTGTGCAGCATCGCGGTGGCTGTCTATCATTGTAGGTAATCGCAGCATTTTTAGGTCGGCCAAATCGCAATCGTCGATTATCGCCATACGATTGCTTTGGCGATATATATCGTGCAGGCCTAGTTAGTACTACAGTCCAATATAGTATATCTTCCGTGTACTTTATCATTTAGCTATTAATAACCTGCCTGCATTTAGTGCGCTGCCTGTGCCGTTCATAGTGCACCCTGCGCTGATGAATGGCAGGCATATTGCTACGCCATACTTTTTCCAGGGTGCGGGTGCCCACAGAGCCTCTGGCACCCCTGCCGTAGGTTCGCCACCACTGGTCTAGATAGTTCTCGGTCAGCTAAATATATCAGGCTTACAAATCCCTCGCCTGTTCTGCTACAATGTATCAGTGCAAGACAAATGTATCAGTCTGGAGTCCAAGCTGTTAAGCACAAGGAGGTTTGCATACACTGGATCAGCTGTGAGAAGTTTTAGGCCAAGAAGAGCCATATTTCACAGCAATTTTTTTTAGTTAACTTAGTGAATTAAAATTGTAATTTTGTTTTATCATTTTAGGGCATTCTGCAATACAGACATAATAACAGTCCCATACAGTGCCAAGGAACACCATATACACCCGAAATACTAGTGCTATTCAATGACTAAATAAGCAATAAGGTTTTAGGCGGCTTAGACTCTGCTAACATTGACTTTAAGCCATTAGTAAATAAGGCCTCATGCACACAACCGTTGTTGGCCGGTGCCCGTATTGCGGGCCTGCAATACAACAGGTCCGCAATATACGGGCACCAGTCGTTTGTGCACCACATCATAGATGCAGATCCATTCACTTGCATGGGTCCGCAATCTCAAAGGCGCGGTGCGAAACAGAGGCACAGAACCCCACAGAAGCACTACGGATTAGTATATTTTTTTTTTACGCTGTGCGCACGGATCACAGACCCATTCAAGTTGAATGGGTCTGCGTCCGCCACACGGATGGTGCCTGTGCATTGGAGTCCGCTATTTGTGCATGAGCCCTAAGGAAGATGTTCTGATGCATACCACTGACAGAAGGCTGAAGGATATGCCACTGTACTGCCCACAGGCTGCCAAGTGCACTGCAATATGATTTATCATATGAGCTATATGCCTTAATATAATACTGCCCACTAGAGACAAAAATATAACGACTATAATACTACCTCCTATGTAGAAGAATATAACTACTATAATACTAATACTACTATGGGTTGGCCCCAACGCTATGAAGGGTATCCCGGACACTGTCTTGGTGTCACCACGTGTTGCTGCTCTCCAGAAGGGATGGTAAGGCGTGGTGCACCCCAATGGGAAATAAGTCCAAAGAGTCAGGGTCTGCAGTAAACCAGGGGGCTTCTTTATTGCAGGAATTCAGGTACAAAACAATACAGGCGAGGCATTGGGCTGTCCTCTCCAGTCTCCTCCATGGCAGAAGAAGGGTTTGGTGCTGAGGAAAGGTCTGAGCTAGCTGTCCCTCTTTCTCTTCAGAAGGCTGGTTCCCTGGTCAAAGGCTGGTGATCCAGGGTCTGTGGCAGCGTATCCCCCGTCTCAGTGTCTTCTTCTTGTTGCTCAGTAGTCTGGTAGAGTCTCCTCCCTGGCAGAAGAAGGGTTTGATGGTGAAGAAAGGCCTGAGCTAGCTGTCCCTCTTTCTCTCAGAAGGCTGACATCCTGGTCAAGAGCCCATGGTCTGTAGCTCAGTAGTCCAGGTGGCTCCTTGGTCATAGGGCTAGTGACCCATGGTCTGTGGCTCAGCATCCCCATCTCAGCATCTTCTTCTGGTCACTCATGCAGGCTGGCATGAGTCTCCCCTCTAAGCACTGTTCCCTAACTGCAGCACAATCGGGGCTGTGACTGCTCTCCTTATATACAGTTTTACAACCTTCTAGTGGGAGAGGTGGAGTGGAGAAGCTTAGCACAAACAAATACATTGTTTCAACACCTGTCTGGTATAGAGACTTACATTAGAGCTTCAATAATACTCAGTGGCAATGACGGAGCAGTTTTTTCAGACAAAAACAAGTTTCCAAACATAACAGAGCTAAAACCAGACATTTAAAAAAGGTCAGATTGTCTGCTTTTGATGGTAAACAAGTCTGGGTTCTTCCCTCCAAATCATGGTCTTCTTTAAACCCTATGGCAGCTGTGGAAAAGTCCTAACAGTCTCCAAGTATTCATTAACAACTTTCACAAAGCCAGGTAAATATAGTGATAATGAACAGGATATATATTTCACAACATACATAAATGCAGTAACACAGTAAGAAATAAAGTAAGACGTTTTAACTTTGCATAGGGGATATAGGCAAATGTCTACAAATGTTCAAATGTCAAAGTACCCCCTACTCCAGGGCACTACATATGTACACGAATATAACTACTATAATACTGCCTACTATGTACCAGAATATAACTACTATAATACTGCCTCCTATGTACAAGAATATAACTACTATAATACTGCTCCTATGTACAAGAATATAACTACTATAATACTGCTCCTATGTACAAGAATATAACTACTATAATACTGCTCCTATGTGCAAGAATATAACTACTATAATACTGCTCCTATGTACAAGAATATAACTACTATAATACTGCTCCTATGTACAAGAATATAACTACTATAATACTGCCACCACTGCTCCTATGTACAAGAATATAACTACTATAATACTGCCTCCTATGTGCAAGAATATAACTACTATAATACTGCTCCTATGTACAAGAATATAACTACTATAATACTGCTCCTATGTACAAGAATATAACTACTATAATACTGCCACCTTTGTACAAGAATATAACTACTATAATACTGCCTCCTATATACAATAATACAACAACTATAATACTGCCACCTATGTACAAGCATATACAGTTGCAAGAAAATGTATGCAAACCCTTTCGAATGAGATGGATTTCTGCACAAATTGGTCATAAAATGTGATCTGATCTTCATCTAAGTCACAACAATAGACAATCACAGTCTGCTTAAAGGGAACCTGTCACCAGTTTTATGGTGTCCTAACTAAGGGCAACATAAATAAGTGACTGATTCTTTTAGCAAAATGCTGGGTCACTTTCTTTAATTGACCCAGTCAATCTGCCAACATCTTGCATTGAAAAGCTCCAGCTGATAATGATGAGTCATGAATATTCATGAGCTCCTGACTCTCCCCGCCCACCTGCTGCTGAATGACAGTTTGTTTCCATAGGAATCAGCAGCAGGTGGGCAGGGGAGTGGCTATAGCTCTGAATTAAATATACGCTGGACTCAATCATTAGCATGCGGCATGTGGCATCTTTGTGTGTATATTATGAGGTAACCATCTGTCCCACCAGTAAGTGAATACATCTAAGGTAGTTTTTAGTAGTTAATGATTGTATATAATTAGTTAGATTATAATCAAATATCCACATGACAGGTTCCCTTTAATAACACACAAAGAATTAAATGTTACCAAGTTTTTATTGAACACAACATGTAAACATTCACAGTGCAGGTGGAAAAAGTATGTGAACCTCCAGACTAATGACCTCTCCAAGAGCTAATTAGAGTGAGGGGTCAGCCAACTGGAGTCCAATCAATGAGATGAGATTGGAGGTGGTGGTTACAGCTGCCCTGCCCTATAAAAAAACACACACCAGTTCTGGGTTTGCTTTTCACAAGAAGCATTGCTTGATGTGAATGATGCCTCGCACAAAAGAGCTCTCAGAAGACCTACGATTAAGAATTGTTGACTTGCATAAAGCTGGAAAGGGTTATAAAAGTATCTCCAAAAGCCTTGCTGTTCATCAGTCCACGGTAAGACAAATTCTCTATAAATGGAGAAAGTACAGCACTGCTGCTACTCTCCCTAGGAGTGGCCGTCCTGTAAAGATGACTGCAAGAGCACAGCGCAGACTGCGCAATGAGGTGAAGAAGAATCCAAGAGTGTCAGCTAAAGACTTACAAAAGTGTCTGGCATATGCCAACATCCCTGTTAGCAAATCTATGATACGTAAAACACTAAACAATAATGGATTTCATGGGAGGATACCACAGAGGAAGCCACTGCTTTCCAGAAAAACCATTGCTGCACGTTTACAGTTTGCACAAGAGCACCTGGATGTTCCACAGCAGTACTGGCAAAACATTCTGTGGACAGATGAAAGCAAAGTTGAGTTGTTTGGAAGAAACAGACAACACTATGTGTGGAGAAAAAGAGGCACAGCACACCGACATCAAAACCTCATCCCAACTGTGAAGTATGGTGGTGGGGCATCATGGTTTGGGGCTGCTTTGCTGTGTCAGGGCCTGGATCGATTGCTATCATCGAAGGAAAAATTAATTCCCAAGTTTATCAATACATTTTTCAGGTCATCTGTCCACCAGCTGAAGCTTAACAGAAGATGGGTGTTGCAACAGGACAACGACCCAAAGCATAGAAGTAAATCAACAACAGAATGGCTTAATCAGAAGAAAATACGCCTTCTGGAGTGGCCCAGTCAGAGTCCTGACCTCAACCCGATTGAGATGCTGTGGCATGACCTCAAGAAAGCGATTCACACCAGACATCCCAAGAATATTGCTGAACTGAAACAGTTCTGTAAAGAGGAACTGGTCAAGAATTACTCCTGACCGTTGTGCACATCTGATCTGCAACTACAAGAAACGTTTGGTTGAAGTTATTGCTGCCAAAGGAGGTTCAACCAGTTATTAAATCCAAGGGTTCACATACTTTTTCCACCTGCACTGTGAATGTTTACATGCTGTGTTCAATAAAAACATGGTAACATTTAATTCTTTGTGTGTTATTAGATTAGGCAGACTGTGATTGTCTATTGTTGTGACTTAGATGAAGATCAGATCACATTTTATGACCAATTTGTGCAGAAATCCATATCATTCCAAAGGGTTCACATACTTTTTCTTGCAACTGTAACTACTTCTCCATAAGGAGGTATTTTATGTATGGCTGCCCACTATTCAGTCAGGTCTGTTTATTAAACGTCATTGCAATATCCTTCAATTCCCACAGGTGACCGTTTATTCCTTTCTCCATCTGCAAATATTAATGAAGCGTCACGAGGTTGCACTGGTTCTCCATGACTGCACCTAAAGTTAACAGATTACCCCTAATGTCTCAACTCTCAGATTCAATAAGACACCTGATATTTACAGACCCTGGAAATCTTTAGAATAATGACTAGGAAGACACCATGTCAGTGACTGTCAGGTTTGTAGGATCGGGCGGCTTTACTTTGATGAGAACTTGGTATTTACCCTGCTGGCAATCACCACACATAAAGAGGCCATGGGTTCCAATGGAAACAATACAATGGCTGCTTTACAGTTACCTACAGGGACTGAGATTCAATTGGGAGCTAATCTGGAGGACCTGTCCTGTCCTGCATAACACAGACAACCCATGGAAATAAATGGCCATTATGTAATACTGAATTTCCCCTGTGGTGGCGCTGCAGAAAAATTGAACACTTACTACACGAGTTTCCCACAGATTACAGCTGATTTTTGAGAGTCTCAGCAGAGGGACACATTGTTCTCATCGTCAAGAGACCCTTCCAACATTTAGGAGTTTTATTAAAGTGGAGAACCCCTTTAATTATTGTATTATGGAGCTGTATTAGAATTTCTTAATATGAGGTTGTTAGAATAATTTGCAAGAAAGAACCGTTCAGATAATAATCTTGCACTGACTTGGACAATGTCTTGGAGGCATCAGCCACCTCCTAGCACAGGTTGGAGGGTGGAAAACGTCAGCCTCATTTACACATCAGTGATTCACAGACCGTTCTCCACGGATCGCACACGTGCCCATTCATTTTAATGTGTGTAGTCACACATCCGTGTTTTAACACCGGCCGTGGTTTTTGCGTGGAAGCATGCTCTATTTTGTCTGTGCTCACAGATCCATCACGCCCATGATAGTCTATAGATCTGCGAAAAACACAGACACAACATGGATGCCATCTGTGTTTCATGGACCATTAGGAGGAGTCGAAATGAAAATTTATTTTGAACTTTACAGTGTCCGTGAAACATGGATGACACACGGAGAGCAAAAAACGGACATGAGGACCAAACATGGATATCTTCATAGATGAATCACTATTACATCACGGACATGCAGGGGTGCACCTAGCCTTTCTGCTGCCTAAGGCAAAAACTGAAATGACGCCCCTCCCTCCGCAATGCCAATTTCTTAACCTAACCCCTTCCCTTCAGTCCATGGCCCTTCGGCTGCCCCCCTCATGCCCCTACCTGGTGCTGCCCGAGGCGATCGCCTCACCTGGCCTCATTAGTGGTGCACCCCTGCGGACACATATGCATGAATAAGGCTTTTTGGTGCCCCCCTCCCCTGCTTGAACCCATTTAGACCTGCAGCCTCAGACTCTTAGGCTGGGTTCACACCTGAGCATTTTACAGCGCGTTCCTACGCGCTGTAAAGTGCGCAACAGGCAAGAGCCAATGATTCCTTATGGGAATGGTTCTCACCTGAGCGTTTTACAGCGCATACGATCGCGCTGTAAAACGCCTGACGCCCCAAGAAGTACATGAGCTTCTTTGGGGCGCCTTGTCACGCGTTCCCGTACATAGACTTCCGGGAACGCGTGACAATGGGCGTTCACTTGTCTCTGTATGCGCGATTGCAAACGCCAGTACAATCGCGCATACAGAGCGCTCCATGGCGAACGCTCAGGTGTGAACCCAGCGTTAGATGTTACATCACTGGTTATCTATGACATCATAGTAAAGGATGCAAAAAAATTATAAAAATTAAGCTTTACAAGTGCCCAGGGGCATAAAAAGCGAGGATTCTGGGATAAGTGAGCACTTTGTGTAATGCGCCCAGAGACAGGCGTCTGCCTTCCGACTCTTGGTGCAATCCACAGGAAAGACCCATTTAAATGTAAACTGATTATAAAAGAAAAACCTGGAAGCCAGATGTAATAATTATCAGCATCTTCATGGGATGTGGTCACATAGACTCATGTAGGTCTGGAGGTCAGAGCCGTCAGTGTACAGGGTATGAATTAGGGCTCATGCACGAGACCGGTGGCAAATTGCGGATCCGCAAAACACGGATACCAGCGGTGTGTGCTAGCCATAATAGAACAGTGCCTGTCCTTGTCCGTAGAACGAACAAGAATAGGACACGTTCAATTTTTTTTTTTGGGGGGGGGCCCGCAGAATGGACATACGGATGTGGACAGCACATAGTGTGCTCTCCGCATCTTTTGCAGCCCCACTGAAGTGAATGGGTCCGCATCCGATGCGGACCAAAAATACGTTTGTGTGCATGAGCCATAACACCACTTTGACGTCTATAGAGGTTTATCATAAAGGGGTAAGGTTCTATAATGCCTCCCCATATGCCCGGGCCCCTCATACAGATAAGTACTTACCTTGCTCCCTGGCACCTGCGTCGCTTCTCATACCGGCACTGTCGCCGCTGCATCTCCCCATTGTGCAGATGAAAGCATCGGCGGTGACAGGGAGGCTCATCCCAGTAGCAGGCAGCAGCGGCCGTGCCAGTATGAGAAGGGACGCAGGTGCCGGGGAGCGAGGTAAGGGGCCTGGGCATATGGGGGGGCATTATAGAACTTTAATAAGATAATCCCTTTAAGCAACTTGTGGGCGCAATAGCACATGTCCCAGGGTGGTCTGCAGCCTGGACTAGTTTTACTACAAAGCCTACGACCTCCGTAGGCGACTATGGGAGCACTTCAAAGAAATCTAAAACATCAGAATTGGAGCATTTATCTGCAGCACGTTTTGGACCTCAGGATAGGTCATCGACATCAGATCGGCAGGGGTCCGACTTGCGGCACCCCTGCCGATCAGTTGTTTGAGAAGAATACAGAGCTTGTACGAGCGCTGCCTTCTCTTCTATTTACCTGCTCTCTGTCGCAACCGCAGCGCTGAGCAGGTGCGATTACATCTCAGCCGTCCCACTCACTTCAATGGCTTCAAGTGTAAAGGACGGAGCTCATCAAAGTGAATGGGAAGAAGGAGCTGTAATTACACTGCTCACCAGCGAGCAGAGAACGCAGCGCTCATACGAGCAGTACGTTACAGTCTCTTCCAACATCTGATCGCCAGGGAGTCGGAACACCAGGCCATCAATATGAAAAAAAAGCGGACAACCCCTTTAAAGAGGAGCTGTCCCCTCTCCGGACATGTCTGCTTAGTAACTCCTTGCATTCCCCATGTAATAACAATTCTGGAGCATCTATTCTCATCGCTCTAGGTCATTATTTTATTATTCCCGCTAGAAGTTATGAATGAATTGCCAGCAGTCTGCAGCGAAGGTCCAGTTGGGCGTTACCAGTTGGGTATAAACACAGTACAGCTGCAGATCTTTCCCCTATAACTGATCTCTGTGTAGCCTCAACTTCTGGTTTTGGCTTACAATAACTGATGGAAAAAACGCAAACTGATGGAAAAAAAGGAAACCTTACTTCCTGCAAACTTTAGAGGGGCCAATCCTTGTACGTGGAATTACACAGATGGCACTAAACTCAATAATGAGGGTGGATAGGTGACAGGTAGTGTTGAGCGAACTTGTGTTTTAAGTTCGGCGTCCACGGTTTGGGTTTTTATAGAATCGCGTTATAGATTCCACTACCACGGACCATAACGGAATTCTATGATGGCGTGCACCATGGAAGCCTATAAGTGGCCTTCTGTATTGCATTCCACCAGCATTGCCAGCATAGACTTCTATTATGACAGGATGCAATACGGAATGCCTCTTACAGGTTTCCGTGGTTCAGCCATCATAGAATTCCGTTATGGTCTGTTGTAGCGGAATCAATAATGGGATTCTATGAAAAACCGAACATTGAAAGCCAAACTTAAAACACAAGTTCGCTCAACACTAGTGGCAAGTATCTGATTGGTGGGAGTCCGACCGCTTCCTGGGACCCCCCCATCAATCACAAGAACAGTGGTCTCAGAGTGAATGGAGAGAAAGTTTCCCAAATGTGATTCTTTCGTTGAAACCACCATCAATCTTAGGCCTCATGCACACGACCGTTGTGTGCATCCGTGTCCGTTGTTCCGTTTTCCGTGATTTTCTGCGGAAAACTCGGAAAATGCACCGTTTGTCATCCACGTCCGTGATCCGTGTCCGTTTTTTCCTATCATTTTCAAGGCAAACTTGACTTATATATTTTTTTTTTTACTTTTCTGGTCTGGTGATCCTCCAAAAATCACGGAAGTCACACGGAAGAAAAAACGGACACGGATCACGGAACAACGGAACCCCGTTTTGCGGACCGTGAAAAAATACTGTTGTGTGCATGAGGCCTTAGCACGCCCTTCAGATGTGAACTGCCCTGGGGCTGCAAAGGGACTGCCCTGGGGCTGCAAAGGGACTGCCGTTCCGACAACAGTTGTAGCCGTGATTACATCCAGGCAAAGCAGGTCATGATATGAAAAGTATAAAGATGGCCGCCTTTTTAAAGGGATTAATCTATTAGGGCATATAAATGTTGTGGGGAGGGGGTACCATGACTCACACTGCCAGTTTTGACCAGTTGTCAAAAAAAATAAGATAAAACAACATTTAATTAAAAAATATATTATTATATCGACATATCCAAGCTCCACCCCTTGGACCACCTGAGAATGCCCTTAAAAAACCCACTTTGAGGGTAGCTGATTTGCCTCTCAGCACAATCAGTGCTTGGTTCACGCCAGTAAAATGCCAGGACCTCGCCAAGAAGGGACTTGTTTCTTCTTGGCATGGTGTGCGGCCAGCTGCCACGGTGCCTGTCCTCTTGTGGCTTAGCTCCATTCACTACAGCTAAGCCACGTGCAGGTCCGTGGCATCTCAAGTGAACAACCGCAGCAAAAACCGTTCTTCATCACCACGGCTTTCTCTCGGACACCGCTGAAAACCATGGTGGGTGTCCGCTTGTGGAATAGCCCCATCAACTAGGGACCAAAGCCACAAGAAACATGAGAGGCCTGAGGGACGTCGTATGAAACAACATTTTTTTGTAATTAAAGTCAATGGTGTTGCAATGTGACATGCCGCCACAGTCGCAAAAAATCCATCCAAGTCGGATTTTTGTGTGACTGTCGCGTTGCAGTACGTCATATGTCGCAGTGTGAGACCAAAGATTATGATTACAAAAAATGTTGCGAGACTTTTCAGCGACACATGCCGCAGCATAGCCGTAGCCTTAGGCCTCATGAACACAGCAGGTGCAGGGGGCCGTATGATGCTCTATAAGGCATTGTACTCCAGAAATACCTCAGTTATGTGGCGTTCGATTTAGGCACATACTGCGGTTTGTGCGCCGCTTGTGTGATGCCTCTGTGTAGTGTCCTATGTTTTTTCACGGATCCATAGTCTATAATGGGCGTGTTTTGAATCCGCATCACAGACCAAAGTAGCGCATGTCTCTGTGATTTTTTTCAGTGACAAAAATACTGACGTGTCAACAGACACATTAAAATCAATGGGTACGTGTGCTGTTCGTGGAAAATGCAGACAGCACACATCAGAGAAAAAATGGAAATGTGAAAAAGGCCTTATTCACACATCCGTGAGAGGAGAACACGGACAGCGCATGGACCCATTGAATTCAACGGATCTGTTCAGACATTTTTTTTTTTTGGGAAAAAAAAAAAAAAAAAAAAAAAACAACCGGAAGCATGCACTACTTTGGACCAGACCAAACACGCCCATTCAAGTCTATGGCAGAGACAACACATAAATGCCATCCGTGTTTGGTCCGTTTTTCATGGGGTTGCTAGGAGATGCTCTGCAAATCCACTTTTTGGCCTAGCAGTGTACAGCTCAGTGCAAATGTGCTGCCTTCCTTTTTTTTTTATTTTTTTTTGCGCCATGAACGGATGAAACATGGACATCATCAGACCGTTTTTACGCAGATGGAGAACAGACGTGTGAATGAGACTCTAAATCTGCCGTTAGATACTGATAGATGGGATTACGTACGGATCCAACTAAGAAACCACACCCCTTTTGCATCATTTTTAACAATCGCGATTCAAAAGTCTCGCAAATATTTGCTAACCAGGACAAACCCTGCCTGCAACAGTTTTCCGCACCTGCTCCTTACAGACTGGTCATTTTATTTTTCTCAACATGCATCTAAAGAAATGTCTCGCTCCGATATATGGTGAAGATATAGGCGACACTATGCTGACACTTTGTACACTCGTGCCCCTTTACCACAGCGAATCACATCAGCTGACGGCTCAGTTACAACACCCACCAATAACGCAGACATTAATCAGAAGTCCCAGAGACATTTTTTTTTTTTTTAATTCATCTCACCACAGCTTTTATCATCACATCATTAACCCCGCGTCCACACAAATCCTGTAAAACCGCCAATCTCAGCCTGGCCACAGTCAGAAACTTCCCAATGCTCAGATGTAGCAGAGCTGAACCGGTCATTAAACTCTGGATCAGTTCAGTGCAAACACACAAAACACATCCTGATACAAGGGGAGAGGGGGGGCGGTCAGTAGACAAACTCAGCTCTGCTACACCTGTAATGGAACAGTATACCATAGGTAACAGCGTTACAATGCGGTACACACACAGACAATACACAGAGTCATAAGTTGCAAAGTGCTGCAAGTTTCAGGCCTGCTATAACCTAATCCCTGCCTCAGGCGGCATCCAGCAGTAGGCTCGCAGCCCTGGCAGTGATACTAAGTATCAGAAGCATGATACAATGTAAATACATCTTTACCTCCGCCCTGGATGTGCTGCTCTGTGGATGTGCTGGGCTGTCAGCTCATTGCACTGTTGCATCCATCTCCTGCAATCAATCAGGGGGGGAAGGCAGAGGCTGCAGAGGAGGAATCAGGTGCGCTGCATGCAGGATCGCTGGCTCCACACCAGATCACTGGGATCCACTCTCCCCAGACACAGCTCTAGTATGCTCTCAGCCCAGTGACATACTGCTGCCTGCCTACAGCTCTCCCACTCTGCTGGGTCCTACACTCCACCCCTCACAGTGACTGCTGCTGCTGAATCATAAAGACCCCCCTCCCCTCTCCAGCAGCATCTGCAGCATTAGAAGGATGGGGGGAGATGTTATATCATTAGAGTATGGCACCAGTTGCTGCAGTCCTTCCGTACCTTTACAGATGTAGAAGTGCTGAGTTTGTCAGGTGCAGAAGGAACGAAGTTGTCGTTAGACGTAAATCTTGCCATATTGAGGGCGCTGCCATACGTTCGAGTTTTAAAGCCAAAATCAGTTGTGGTTCTTAAAGGCATAGTCATCTGGGACACTGATGGCATATCCCTAGGATAGGTCAGATCTGGGACTGTGTCCTATCTCCAGAACTGGACCCCTGAAGTGCGCACACCGTTCACCTCTTTTGGAGTTCTGAAAATAGCCAAGCACTGGCTGGACCCGCGCCTATCTGACGTTGATGGCATATCACTGTCACATATGGGACCTCCCCTTTAAAAGCAGAGTTATAAAGGGGGTGTCCCACCTAGGGTATTTATGGCACATCGATAGGATAAGCCATACATTTTCGGAAGGTGGGGTTCTCTGGGACCCGCTCTTATCTTAAGAAAGGGGCCCGGAAGTGAAAGAAGAACAACCCATCCATTCAATACTTGGCTATTTTAGGGATTCTCACAGCAGTGAATGGAGGGTTGACTGCACGGACTACTCTCCATTGACTGCTATGGGACGTCCTAAAATACTGTGTTTATTATCCCAGTACTGTGACATCACTGTGTTTATTATCCCAGTACTGTGACATCACTGTGTGTATTATCCCTGTACTGTGACATCACTGTGTGTATTATCTCTCTACTGTGATATCACCGTGTGGATTATCCCTGTACTGTGACATCACTGTGTGTATTATCCCAGTACTGTGACATCACTGTGTTTATTATCCCAGTACTGTGACATCACTGAGTTTATTATCCCTGTACTGTGACATCACTGTGTTTATTATCCCTTGTGGGGATTCGCTCTGGTAGACAGGGTGTGCGGACGCAGTACATTGGCAAATTACCAGTTCTTAAATCAAACTTCCGTGTTTATTCACACATAAAGCAAAAACAAAACATCACTTTGCAGTCTTGGTGTTAGTTCACACACAATGGAAAGTCCACATAGCAAAAATCACCTTGTTGACAGTTCTGCCTCCAGCAGTCCATATCAGGCTTTTAGGGGGCCTGTTTCCCTTACAGACAGGTCTCAGCCCTCCAGCACTGCACAAGCCTCAGATCCCAGCACACACACCTCCTGAGCTCCACTGTCAGACTGAGGTAATCCTCCTCACCTGGCAGTGCTGGCTGGTTTTTTAGGCCTGGCAATAAGGCTGAAACGATTACTCGATTGAATCGAGTAATTTAACACAAACAAATCCTCGATGCAAATTTTTGGCATCGAAGATTCGTTTGTGTCACGTGACCACAGAGCGGGAGTGAAGCTCTTGCTATTACTCCTGCTCCATGGTCTCCCACTGGCCCGAAATACTCACCTTTCCAGCAGGAGGCCTCCAGACACTCCACAGCAAATCCATGGACCCGCTCTGTACTTGCAGCATACGGGTAGGCTACCCGACACTGCTAGATTTGAGTGTGTAGTTCCCTTTAAGCCAGTCAGGCCGGTTACCGGCAATCCTTATAACAGCCAGCAGAGGGAGCCCCCAGTTCAGTATAAATAGGCTAGGGCCTAGCTCAGAAGGGTAGAAGTTTCCAGACTCAGTACAGAGAGGGTCTCCCTCCTGAGTCCTTATGCATAGAAGTCAGAAGGGCATAGCTAAACAGCCTGAAGACAAAGAATACCACAGAGGCCGATCAGATAAAGCAAGAGGTACTCAAGACAACAGAGGAGGTACTATATAAAGACAGCTTCAAGGGTACGCCAGCTATAGGGCATTAGACCTTGGAGAGAAAGTCACATGTAGCAGGACCAGTCAGGAATAGTGTGCAAACCGCCTGTACTGCATCTCCTGTAATCAACACTCTGTATAATGCCTTGCTAAGACCGGCCATTCTGTACTCCCAAGAACCAGCTGTATCCACTGATATTCAGTAAAAGTTCCAGTTTTTGTTGGCTATCCTATGCTTGCTTCATTCTTCTACGATACCATACACGGCGTGTCACCGTTTAATTGACACTGGCGTCACGAACTGTTAAATACCTGCCTGTTCCAGTATTTGCCCCAATTGAAGACGACAGTGGATCCCAGGTTAGTGGTCAATCTGCACTACAAAGCCCAGCATACACTACTGACCCCCTGGGACACTGCATACTGACCTCCTGACTTACGCACGCCGTGACCTGATGCGCTGTGTGACATCAGATGCAGAGCAGCACGGAACGATGGAGTGTCGGTGGCGCCCCTACTGGAAAGGTAAGTTGGTGTGACTAAGGCCGAGCACCTGGAGTGCACAGTGTCATAGAGGAGCAGGGGGGGATGATTTCACAAGGGGGGAGAGCTGATAGCACAAGGGGGAGAGCTGCTGGCACAAGGGGGTGAGATGATGACACAAGGGGGGAGAGCTGATGGCACAAGGGGGGAGAGCTGATAGCACAAGGGGGAGAGCTGCTGGCACAAGGTGAGGGGAGAGTTGCTGGCACAAGGGGGTGAGATGATGACACAAGGGGGGAGAGCTGATGGCACAAGGGGGAGAGCTGCTGGCACAAGGGGGTGAGATGATGACACAAGGGGGGAGAGCTGATGACACAAGGGGGGAGAGCTGCTGGCACAAGGGGGGGAGAGCTGCTGGTGTAGTGTCCCACTAGGTAAATGTGGGCACTACACAAGGGTCAATATGGCCACGTTATTTTCCACCTCCTGTGGAACATGGTCATTGTATTTTATATGATGTTTTTATGTGTTTTTCCTGTTATCTCCTGTATCAGGCCTGTTAGGGGTAGTTCCTCCTCCTAGACAGTAGAGGGAGCTAGGGAACCCCTAGTATATATAGTTAGGCCCAGACAGGAAAGAGTCAGTGCAGTATATTCCAGGAGGCTAGTTAGTGCAGTCTAGCCTGCCTGAGGTTGCTGAGTAAAAGAAGCTCAGAAGTTTCCATTCAGGGGAAGAGTTTGCCTCCTGAGAAACCAAGTTCCTATAAAAGTACAGTCTAGAGCCAAGTTTTATTCCAGCCAAACAGAGAGCTGAAGGGCAGAAGGATATTTCTCCAGCAAGGAGACATATACCAGAGGTAGGTTTCCCTACCCAAGGATAAAGCCAGCTATAGGGCATACGGGCCTTGGAGAAAGACAGACAGTATTCTGAGGAAAATACAGCCTGATCTGTAAGTGTTATTCCCTCTGAGTATCTTGCAAGGACATTGCCTGCCGTTTTATATAAAGCCTGCCTGTTACAACCTGTTTACATGTGGAACTGACCAAAGACTGTAACTAGTTGAACTGTTTCAGTAAAAGGAAGTTTTGGTTCACTACAACATTGTGTTCCTCAATTATTCCTACAATAAATCGGTGTGCCACCGTTACCGGCACTGGCATCACGAACTTAAAGGGATCTTGCCACCGGCACATTAAAAACCTGCAACATCCAGGGCACCTCACCTACCACCCGGCCTGGTCCCTATATACAGAGAGTGCCCCTGAGGATCCATGTGCCAGCCTCTCCATCACTGCTGTACGCCTGCCCAGGGTATATAAAAACTGTGAGTACCAAAAACACCCTCGGTTAGTAACTACCCCTGTGACCTCACCATTCGCCTCACCCTGCAGGGCTGCGTACTGCATATTTTGGCGTCACGAACAGGATTCGAACATTCCTACACCATTGTGGAATCTGAACTGTGTGTCATTATTGCCTATAAAGTGATAAAGGCCCCATCTGTTTATTTGAAAATTGTTGGGCCAAAGAACTGAGAAAAATCGCGGTGTGAAAACTGTATATTGTGGACTGTTTGCTGCTTTCTGAAGTCACCCATTGCCGTTAGTGAATCGACAGCCTTATGCTTAAAGATGGCTGCTTAAGCTGACTGGAATAATCGTTGCGCCATCGCTGTGTCCCTCTAGCGCGAAAAAGAAGGAAAGGTACCGCCCTGTCTGTAAAGAAAATACCGCCTACCTTGAATCCCGGCCGCGCCTATCTCCTGACGCTGCGCCTGGGAACTCCGCACGACATAATCTCGTACCTCGCGAGACCTGGACTGCGCATCATCGGAGTGAGTAAACTTTCGGTACTAACCGATTACTTTATATTCGAGCACCGGGAGGATTCCGATCCTTGCTGGGAGAATTCCGATCCTTGCTGGGAGACTGGGGGGAGGTCCCTCGTTAGTAATAAGAGACTTAACCCAGGGAAAAAACACATCCAATTTGGATTTTGGCCTGCTCCGCCGCTGCTTAAAGGGCCATACCCTCTCCGTGGTCACTGTTAGCAACGGCCTAAGAAAGTGAAGTCCAGCATGGGTCTGCATATAGAACTTGCCTCCATAGACCACGCCATGTTCGCACCTGAGGGAATGGAGCAGGTGGCCCCCAATGAGCCTTGTGTAATTCACCCAGATGAGAACAGGGCGCCCGCCGCTGCGGCAGCATCCAGTCTGATGCCGCTGACCATGCCATATTATTTCGGGGCCCCCTGGTTCCCGCGATATTCTGGGGAAGCCCACAAACTGAAGGACTTTAAAGACCAGATCCTGGCCTTATTCCGGCTCTACCCTATCTCCACTGAGCAACAAATGGAGGTCCTCTTAGCACAGCTAGAAGGGGCTGCCCGCAGGGAAGTCATGTCATGGCCCAGCTCTGAAAAGAATAGCCTGGAACAGATCTTTGATCGCCTCGGCACCACGTTTGAGGCCAGAACGGTGTCAGAAGTTAAGATGCGATTTTTCAGCAGGAAGCAACAGCCTGGTGAGTCACTCCGTGATTTTGCTTTGTCCCTGCAAGAGACCTTGAGGGCTGTGGTCCCGGTGGACCCCCGGGAGGCTAAGGAACAGGACCGGACTCTAAGAGAGCAGTTCATTGTGGGTGTAAACACTGAGCACTTAAAGGGCCAGCTGAGGATGCTGTCGGCCCAACACCCCAATTGTGCGTTTTTGGACTTTAAAGAGCTGGCCATCAGTATCCTAGGTCAAAACCCGCCCACGGGGCCAGCGGCCTGCCAGTCGAAAACTATTAATGTGAAACCGTCCGGAGCCAGTCAAGCCACCCAGGCTCCAGTAACAGATGTGATGGCAGCATTAATGGAGCAAGTTAACCATCTCACTAAGAGCCTGGAAAAAGTGTGCAGGAAAATAAAGGAATGGGAAAGACCATTGTTATTGGAAGACAAAAGCCCCCTTCCTCAAAGGCTCCTCCCGCCTGCATATAAAGAGGTCTACCCCAAAGAACCCGATGGGCGACCGAGTTACCAGTCTAAGAATTGCAAGCAGCCTGTCTGCCACTATTGTAAAAAATATGGACATACTGAATCAACGAGTTGGCAGTTAAACGGGCCACCCCCGAGGCCGAGGACCGCCCCTCAGGAGGTAGAACAGTAGGTCCAAAGGATCCAAGTTGGATGCCCAGATATGTAGGGTCTCGTCCAAAAACGAACATATGCATCAACGGGATACCTCTTGAAGCCCTGCTGGATACTGGGTCTCAGGTCACCACCATTCCAAGACCCATCTTTGACAAATTCTGGGATTCAAGTCTCCTCACCCAGCCACCGGAATCCTGGCTGGATATCATTGCTAGCAACGGCAAGCCGGTGAAAGTCCATGGTGTGAGTGATGTGTAGTATGGCATGCACATACTAATACTTCTAATTGATTTGGCACCACACAAAGAAGAAGGAAAGCGCATGAATTGCGCTGACAATGGGTACTGGGAACCTACCCTTCAGGTGGGAGAAGCCACCTTACCACAGCAAGGTGTGATTGTGGTGCAAGCCGGAGATAAAGGGGGAAACCCTGTGATCTTAGGGACTAATGTCTTTAAAAATGGTTACTCTGAGGTGCTTGAGGCATTGAACCAATCCATACCTTCAGTTTCACCTGCTTCTAAAAGAGTCATTTAAAAGACTATCAGTGTGCTGTGTGCTCAGCAAAAATTTGCAAATGCGAAAGGAGAAATCTGTACTGCTCGGATCCGGGATAACCGGACGGTAATCCTGCCACCGAATTCCCAGATCATCCTGTGGTGCCGTGCTGTGCTAGGGATCCAGGGCCAAGACTATCAAGCCCTAGTTGAGCCTATCCAAATTGAGAATCATCCCTTCGTGCGAGCAGCCAAGAGCCTGGTGACTGTATCTCAAGGTAAAGTGCCTGTCCGTTTGATTAATTTCGGTGATCACCCTGTTACTCTCTCTAAGTACTGCCACGGAGACGTTCCAAACCGCACAGAGCAGCAGCGCCCCTGCCAGCGCCTCTTCAGTATCCTGGTGGGAGGAACTTCATGTGGGGAACGAATCCACCCCGAAGGAGCAAATAGAAGGAGTCCTGAATCTGGTGAAAGAGCACCACAAAGCTTTTAGCAAGCACTCCACGGACTACTGAGAGGTCAGTGTAATCAAACACACCATACCCACTGGCTCTCATCCACCTATCAAGGAGAGATACAGACCCATACCACCAACTACCTATCAGTCCGTAAAAGAGATGATACATGAAATGAAGGACTCTAATATAATCCAGGACAGTCATAGTCCCTGGGCTGCGCCCCTAGTTCTTGTTCGTAAAAAAGATGGCAGCATTAGGTTCTGCGTGGACTATAGAAAAATCAATCAAATCACCCACAAAGACGCTTATCCGTTACCACGCATTGAAGAGTCTTTGACTGCCCTGGGGTCATCAGCCTACTTCTCAACTCTGGACTTAACCAGTGGATACTGGCAGGTACCTATGGCCCCGGAAGACCGGGAAAAGACCGCTTTCACTAAGCCTATGGGCCTGTTTGAATTTAATTACATGCCTTTCGGACTGTGTAACGCTCCAGGGACGTTCCAGCGGTTGATGGAGCGTTGTTTAGGCCATAAGAACTTTGAGACTGTACTGCTATACTTGGATGATGTCATTATATACTCCAAGACATATGAGGATCATTTAAAACATCTGGCTGAAGTGTTTCAAGTCCTCGGTAAATATGGCCTTAAAATCAAGCCGTCCAAGTGCCATCTGCTGAAACCAGCAGTTAAGTACCTAGGGCACGTTGTTAGTGCAGAAGGAGTCCAGCCTGATCCTGATAAACTTGCTGCTGTCCGTAATTGGCCTACTCCTACCATCGTGAAGGAGGTGAGAAGTTTCCTCAGCTTTGCAGGATATTACAGACGCTTCATCCCGCATTTTGCACAGATTACGGATCCGATCCAGGAACTCCTAAGGGGGCATCCCAAAAAGAGTCCAAAGACTCCTATCCCTGTTGAATGGAATGAAGAACGGGAGATTGCCTTCCAGCTAAAGAAGAAGTTGACTGAGCCCCCTGGGTTACCCAGATTATCAAAAGCCGTTCCACCTCTATACGGATGCCAGTAAAAGAGGCCTGGGAGCCGTGTTGGCTCAGGTGCAAGACAACAAAGAGAGGATGATTGCCTACGCCAGCAGATCCCTGAGGGGAGCTGAGAAAAACGATCAGAATTATAGTCAGGGCCGGTGCAAGGATTTTTGCCAACACAAGCGAAGCTACATTTTGGCGCCCCCCCCCCCCCCCCCCTCCCCCTTACAGCTCACCTGGCCCTGGTCCCGTCTGCAGAAGCTGGCTTCTCCTCTCTGTGGTCCTGGTATCTTCTCCCTGCTTCAGACAATGGCTGGTTTAAGGACCATATTTTTCGCCCTCTAAGACACACCTAGGTTTTAGAGGAGGATAATAAGAAAAAAAAAAATTCCATTACACCTCAGGTCAGACCAGCAATCAGACCCCCAATGTTAATCAGACATCAGCCCCCAATGTCAGCCATCAGACCCCCATGTCACATTTCTCCCCCTCCATGTCACATTTTTCCGCCCTCCCCCAGGGTGCGCCCTAAGGCGGCCGCTTGGTCTGCCTTATGGTAGCACCGTCCCTGATTATAGTTCCTTCAAGCTGGAGTTCCTTGCTTTAGTGTGGGCTGTGACTAAAAAGTTCAAGGAATACCTTGCTGCCACTCCGTTTGTCGCCTTCACGGACAACAATCCCCTGGCACATCTGAATACAGCCAAGTTAGAGGCTCTGGAGCAAAGATCGGCCTCCCGCCTTGCCAACTATGACTTCACTGTGAAATATCGGGAAGGCCGCTCAAATGATAATGCTGATGCCCTGTCTCGGCTTCCCACTACAGAAGCACCAGATGAACCAAAGGATGCCTGGATAGAAGTGGAAATGCCGGCTTTTTACAAAAAATTTGCTCAACAAGTTAATGTTCACACGGAAAATAACTCAGCTGCTAATCCCTCTCCACCGAATATTCCTGAGTTCAGGGGCGAACAAGAAAGGTGGATTAAGCTCCAGTCAGAAAGTAGAGTCCTCAGTGAACTACTCGACTTCCTTACTAGTGGAAGAACTCCTGAAAGAGTCCGCAGGAAGAGTGCAGACCCAGAACTATTGAAACTGTGGAGACATCGCCACCAACTCTTCCTTCAAAAGGGCCTGTTGCTAAGAAGGAGCCTGGATCCAGTGTCCTGCGATAAGGGTGTACCAGATCCTCATACCCCATCAAGATGCCAGTCTGGTGTTAGAGATGTATCATAACCAGTCCGGACACTTCGGAGTGCAGAAAACTGAGGCCACCATTCGCAGAAGGTTCTATTGGATTGGGATGAGAGAAGACATTGAAAAATGGTGCCGGGAATGTACTGCCTGTGCCGTCGGGAGAAGTGAATGCCATGACCAGAGAGCGCCTCTCCATCCTATCGTGAGTAAAACTCCCCTGGAGCTTGTTGCCATTGATCATGTGAAGTTGGAGCCAAGTCGCTCAGGTTATACTTTTGCCATGACCATTATTGATCACTTCACTAAGTTTGTTGTAGCAGTGCCTGTGAAGGACCTGACAACCAAGACTGCGGCAGAAGCATTCTGGAAGCATTTCCTCCTGCCCTACGGCTGCCCAGAGAAAATCCTCACCGACCAGGGGTCTGTGTTTGAATCACAGTTGTTCCAGGAGATGTGCCTGCTAGATAATTGCCAGAAGGTCCGGACCACAGCCTATCATCCGCAAGGTAACGGACTCTGTGAAAAGATGAATCAAACTCTCATTGAAATGCTGAGAGCAGTACCCCCTGAGACAAGGGGCAATTGGCCTACTCTGCTGCCGCAACTTATGTATACATATAACAATGCAATTCACTGTTCCACCGGGTACATGCCCTTCTATTTGATGTTCGGCCATCAAGGGAGGCTGTCTGCCGACCACTCCCTGGATGTACAAGTGCCTGATGTCATCAACCCACTACCAAAGACTGATTGCGGAGCCATTGTAATAATGCCTATCCTTGTCCGCAAACTAGAAAAAAATAGGACATGCACTATTTTTTTTGCGTAGCAACGGAATGGACATACTGATGCGGACAGCACACGGTGTGCTTGATAATAAATATCGGGCGGCACTGCTGTTGTGGGTGCACGGTCCGCGGGTGTCCCCCAAATACTTGATTAGAAGAAAGAACCGGCACTCCTTACGATGTAGTTGTCAATCTTTTATTCGCCACTCATGGGTGAAAGTGACGCGCGTTTCGGCACATACAAATGCCTTTATCAAACTCAAGCAAACAGCAAGTGGCCGGTGTGCTGTCTGCGTTTTTTGCGGACCTATTGAAATGAATGGGTCTGCATCCTATCCGCAAAAAAAACGGATCGGACACGGAAACAAGATACGGTCGTGTGTATGAGGCCTAATGCTGAGGCCCACATTTATCAAATTTCCAGGGAAGGTAAAGGTTCCTAAATTGTACACAGGAATCGTTTAAAACCCTGCATAGAAGAAGAAACTGCAGCAGGGGACCTTGAGCCCGAATCTCCTGAGCCTGAGTTGCCAGCCCGACCTGTTGATCCTATGCAGGTTGTTGAAAACCTGTTACATGACAAGGAGCCACTTCATTGGTTCCTCACACCCTGGTTGAACTTGGTGGTACCGGCTCCAGTTCCTGCTAGTCCTCAACCCCAGGATGACCGGTCCCAGGGCGTACTTGAAAGGGCTCCAGAGCCTGTGGATTCCTCTGGCCTCCCTGAACCAAGGCAGGAAGAGCCTCTGCCAGTAAGAAAGTCCACGCGGCCTACTAAGGGGCACCCACCTGTAAGATTCGGAGACTACATTGTGGGCCAGAGTAGCCCCTCCCGGGAAACCCCTGTTTAACTATCTACAAGACCCGAGTACGGACTCATTTTGTTCTTTTGAGCCTCCAGGAACTTATGTTATTATTATTACAATTTTCATTATTATGGACTATCCTGGTTATCCCTGATACGCTGCACCAGGTCAGCGCCCATGTTCTCTGTTCTATCCTGTATGAAGAGAACAACGCCCCTTTTCATCGCACTTGCTCCTTTGCCAGCGGAGCTGCCTGACATATTTATACTGCAAAAGTAGTGATTATTGTATATGCCTGCTTTTCGTTTGGTGTCTTTCAGGTTGCAGTTTCCAGCTGGGCGGGCCCCCTGTGCTGCACCGAGGACGGGCAACCTCAAAGCAGCGGGCTATGTAGTGTCCCACTAGGTAAATGTGGGCACTACACAAGGGTTATTTTCCACCTCCTGTGGAACATAGACATTGTATTTTATATGATGTTTTTATGTGTTTTTCCTGTTATCTCCTGTATCAGGCCTGTTAGGGGTAGTTCCTGCTCCTAGACAGTAGAGGGAGCTAGGGAACCCCTAGTATATATAGTTAGGCCCAGACAGGAAAGAGTCAGTGCAGAATATTCAAGGAGGCTAGTTAGTGCAGTCTAGCCTGCCTGAGGTTGCTGAGTAAAAGAAGCTCAGAAGTTGCCATCCAGGGGAAGAGTTTGCCCTTCTGAGAAACCAAGTTCCTGTAAAAGTACAGTGCAGAGCCAAGTTTTATTCCAGCCAAACAGAGAGCTGAAGGGCAGAAGGATATTTCTACAGCAAGGAGACATATACCAGAGGAAGGTTTCTCTACCCAAGGATAAAGCCAGCAATAGGGCATACGGGCCTTGGAGAAAAACAGACAGGATACTGAGGAAAAGTGCAGCCTGATCTGTAAGTGTTATTCCCTCTGAGTATCTTGCAAGGACATTGCCTGCCGTTTTATATAAAGCCTGCCTGTTACAACCTGTTTACATGTGGAACTGACCAAAGACTGTAAATAGTTGAACTGTTTCAGTAAAAGGAAGTTTTGGTTCACAACAACATTGTGTTCCCCAATTATTCCTACAATAAATCAGTGTGCCACCGTTACCGGCAATGGCATCACAAACTTAAAGGGATCTTGCCACCGGCACATTAAAAACCTGCAACATCCAGCGCACCTCACCTACCACCCGGCCTGGTCCCTATATACAGAGAGTGCCCCAGAGGATCCATGTGCCAGCCTCTCCATCACTGCTGTACGCCTGCCCAGGGTATATAAAAACTGTGAGTACCAAAAACACCCTTGGTTAGTAACTACCCCTGTGACCTCACCATTCGCCTCACCCTGCAGGGCTGCGTACTGCACTCGCACAAGGGGGGGAGCTGCTGGCACAAGGGGGGGAGAGCTGCTGGCACAAGAGGGGGAGCTGCTGGCACAAGGGGGGAGCTTCTGGCACAAGGGGGAAGAGCTGCTGGCACAAGGGGGGGAGAGCTGCTGGCACAGCACTTTGACTACTCCCAGTAAGAGCCGTCCCGGATTAGCTATACAGCTATACTAAGTAGTCAAACAGCAACTGCTGCTGACACGTAAAAACCGGCTCTTACTCCACCGAGGCAGGAACCTCGGTGACACGTACCTATCATCCACGATGATTCCTTGTACCCTCTTACACCCTGTTTATTATTACAGTACTGTGTAATCACTGTGTTTATTATTCCAGTACTGTGATATCACTGTTTTTATTATCCCAGTACTGTGACATCACTATGTTTATTATCCCTGTACTGTGACATTACTGTGTTTATTATCCCAGTACTGTGACATCACTGTGTTTATTATCCCTGTACTGTGACATCACTGCGTGCATTATCTCTGTGCTGTGACATCCCGATTTTCGCAATCAAGGAAGATAATCTCGAATTCGCGAAATTCACGAATATATGATGAAAATTCTACAAAATATTCGCAAAATATCGCAAATTTGAATATTGCCCCTGCCACTCATCACTAATGACCTTTCTGCTGCTCAGTCCCATTCAAGTGAATGGGGCTGAGCTGCAATACCAGGCACATCCACTATACAATGTACGGCGCTGTGCTTAGTATACAATGAAAGGGCCACAGCACTAACCAAAGCACCACAGAGCCCTCAAACAGCCGGGACCCATTGTCCTCTCATGCTGATGATCTATCCTGAAGTTAGTGTTTCTGTAAAATCAGCAGTTTTGTACAAATTCACAGCAAAATACAAAATTTTCAACCCAACCAACTACCTCAAAAGTCAGATTAGCAGTAAGAAGGTAGGTACTAGAGGTCGACCAATACTATAATTAGTAGTGGTAATGTGACGACGCATCAGATTATTACAATGTATTGCACAAGGACGGTATTTTCTAAAATGGTATCCCTGATTCCTGGGGTTCAATGCGCCGGATCAGGGGTTCCCCAGAACAACAGATAGACCGGTCACAGTTACAATAGGGAAGACTATCTGATTTCAACTGCTAACGATGCTCTGCAAGGCAGTAAACATATCCAGGCCAAATGATAGCACTGGACATTAGAGAATTAAGTGTACCCCGCTACAGCGAGCATTAGGGGTTCCCCAGGAGTGGAATTTTTTTTAGGGAAAGCCTGCAGAAATAATGTTAGGAATCACAGCTCTGGGAGAAGAGGAGAGAAACAAAACCTGTATAAGGGAGGCCATTACCAGGCCGGGCCACTAGAGGGCTCCCATTCTCTATACTGAATACCGCCTGCATCAGAAGCGCTAGAGATGAGACGTTGGCCTCAAGTTACAGGTGTTTACAGTCACATACTGTATGATGAATGAGAGCCCTCTAGTGGCCTCGTCTGGTAATACAGCCGGCTCTGTAATGCCTGCTGCTGAGTCCTGATCAGTTAACTTGAATGGGTTTGAAATACAGTATCAAAGATGCTATTTTAGTAGTTGTATTAAACTAGTTTAATTGCCAAAAATATTGACAGAATTCAGATACAGTCACAATAGTAAATGTGACATCACTGTGTTTATTATCTCTATACTGTAACATCACTGTGTTTATTATCCCTGTACTGTGACATCACTGTGTTTATTATCCATGTAGTGTGACATCACTGTGTTTATTATCCCTGTACTGTGACATCACTGTGTTTATTATCCCTGTACTGTGACATCACTGTGTTTATTATCCTGTACTGTGACATCACTGTGTTTATTATCCCTGTGCTGTGACATCACTGTGTTTATTATCCCTGTACTGTGACATCACTGTATTTATTATCCCTGTACTGTGACATCACTGTGTTTATTATCCCTGTGCTGTGGCATCACTGTGTTTATTATCCCTGTACTGTGACATCACTGTGTGTACTATCCCTGTACTGTGACATCACTGTGTTTATTATCTCTGTACTGTGACATCACTGTGTTTATTATCCCTGTACTGTGACATCACTGTGTTTATTATCCCTGTACTGTGACATCACTGTGTTTATTATCCCTGTGCTGTGACATCACTGTGTTTATTATCCCTGTACTGTGACATCACTGTGTTTTTTATCCCTGTGCTGTGGCATCACTGTGTTTATTATCCCTGTACTGTGACATCACTGTGTGTACTATCCCTGTACTGTGACATCACTGTGTTTATTATCCCTGTACTGTGACATCACTGTGTTTATTATCCCTGTACTGTGACATCACTGTGTTTATTATCCCTGTACTGTGACATCACTGTGTTTATTATCTCTGTACTGTGACATCACTGTGTTTATTATCCCTGTACTCTGACATCACTGTGTTTATTATCCCTGTACTGTGACATCACTGTGTTTATTATCTCTGTACTGTGACATCACTGTGTTTATTATCCCTGTACTGTGACCTCACTGTGTTTATTATCCCTGCACTGTGACATCACTGTGTTTATTATCTCTGTACTGTGACATCACTGTGTTTATTATCCCTGTACTGTGACATCACTGAGTTTATTATCCCTCTACTGTGACATCACTGTGTTTATTATCCCTGTACTGTGACATCACTGTTTATTATCCCTGTACTGTGACATCACTGTGTTTATTATCCCTGTACTGTGACATCACTGTGTTTATTATCCCTGTACTGTGACATCACTGTGTTTATTATCCCTGTACTGTGACATCACTGTGTTTATTATCCCTGTACTGTGACATCACTGTGTTTATTATCCCTGTACTGTGACATCACTGTGTTTATTATCCCTGTACTGTGACATCACTGTGTTTATTATCTCTGTACTGTGACATCACTGTGTTTATTATCCCTGTACTGTGACCTCACTGTGTTTATTATCTCTGTACTGTGACATCACTGTGTTTATTATCCCTGTACTGTGACATCACTGTGTTTATTATCCCTGTACTGTCACATCACTGAGTTTATTATCCCTGCACTGTGACATCACTGTGTTTATTATCTCTGTACTGTGACATCACTGTGTTTATTATCCCTGTACTGTGACATCACTGAGTTTATTATCCCTCTACTGTGACATCACTGTGTTTATTATCCCAGTACTGTGACATCACTGTGTTTATTATCCCTGTACTGTGACATCACTGTGTTTATTATCCCTGTACTGTGACATCACTGTGTTTATTATCCCTGTACTGTGACATCACTGTGTTTATTATCCCTGTACTGTGACATCACTGTGTTTATTATCGCTGTGCTAGCGACAGGAAGTAGAGAATAATCAGTAGTAATGCCCACATTGTGCCCTCGTTTCAATAGTTATGCACGTATACTCACTTAGGTGTCCCCCCGATTGTCGGAGTAAATCCTGCGCTCTCCGGCAGGCACAATGCGGTTACACACTGTGCCTGCTGAGCTGTGTAGGAGGAGTGCACGGGCTGATTCTGTGGCCTGCACACTCCTTCTGCACAGCCCAGCAGCATGATGTGTGAGAGCAGGACATACCTCAGCCATCCCGAGACCGCGGGACAGCCAGCGAACACAAGCTGCTCCCAGCACTACTGTGTCACTTCCCGCTACCCCTGCTTTTGGCTTTTCTGTGTAGGCTGCATCCTCAGGCTTCGGAGTAGCCTCTCAGACAGTCTCCTGCGCTCCCCTGCTAAAGCAAGGCATTCACTTCCACAGAACTCAACCGACAGCCATTAATGTCTAAACCGCTGGCAACAAAAGTGAGTAAACCCCTAAGTGGCAAGAGCCAAATTGTGCCCAAATAGCCATTTTCACTCCCTGGTGTCATGTGACTTCTTAGTGTTACAAGGTCTCAGGTGTGAATGGGGGCAGGTGTGTTATATTTGGTGTTATCGCTCTCACCCTCTCTCATACTGGTCACTGAAAGTTCAACATGGCCTCTCATGGCAAAGAACTCTACGAGGAACTGACATTTTTTTTTGTTGCTCTACATAAAGATGGCCCAGGTCCCAGTGATGGTTAACCTCCAGCACTCCAGCTGTGGTGAAACTACACCTCCCAACATGCTCCATTAATTTCTGTGGAGTAATAAGAACAGCCAAGCAAGTGTGTATCTTGGGAGTTGTAGTTTTACCATAGCTGGAGTGCAGAGGTTAGCCAACACAGCCCAGGCTATAAGAAGATTGCCAACACCCTGACACTGAGCTTCAGCACGGTGACCAAGACCATACAGTGGTTTAACAAGACGGGTTCCACTCGGAACAGGCCTCGCCATGGTTGACCAGAGAACTTGAGTGCACTATAGCACTATAGCTTAGGAGTCCCTGCTCTGACTCCTTATATAGCTTAGGAGTCCCTGCTCTGACTCCATATATAGCTTAGGAGTTCCTGCTCTGACTCCATAGCTGGCTTAGGAGTTCCTGCTCTGACTCCATAGCTGGCTTAGGAGTTCCTGCTCTGACTCCATATATAGCTTAGGAGTTCCTGCTCTGACTCCATATATAGCTTAGGAGTTCCTGCTCTGACTCCATATATAGCTTAGGAGTTCCTGCTCTGACTCCATATATAGCTTAGGAGTTCCTGCTCTGACTCCATATATAGCTTAGGAGTTCCTGCTCTGACTCCATAGCTGGCTTAGGAGTTCCTGCTCTGACTCCATATATGGCTTAGGAGTTCCTGCTCTGACTCCATATATAGCTTAGGAGTTCCTGCTCTGACTCCATATATAGCTTAGGAGTTCCTGCTCTGACTCCATATATAGCTTAGGAGTTCCTGCTCTGACTCCATATAGCTTAGGAGTTCCTGCTCTGACTCCATATATAGCTTAGGAGTTCCTGCTCTGACTCCATAGCTGGCTTAGGAGTTCCTGCTCTGACTCCATAGCTGGCTTAGGAGTTCCTGCTCTGACTCCATATATAGCTTAGGAGTTCCTGCTCTGACTCCATAGATGCTGGCATAGATGCTCTGACTCCATAGATGGCTTAGTAGTCCCTGCTCTGACTCCATAGATGGTTTAGGAGTCCCTGCTCTGACTAGATATATAGCTTAAATACCAATAGTAGAACAGTGCCTAGCCTGAACAACCCAATTTGGTAAGGTCCGATTCCACCCACAATTCATCAGCTCATGTTTGTTTTGTTTTTTAGCATGTTATTATAAAAAAACTGTTTTTATTGAAAGCCCCTCTATGCAGCTCTCACGGCCTCTGTTTGCGCCGTACACGGTTGCCGTGCATGCTGTTGCCTGCAGCAACTTGTAGTTGTTGCAGCATGTACTGTAGGTGGCTCCTCCTTTCGCCTGGGTCCTTTCCTGTCTGGTGCCGGAGGGGTTTATTATCTGGCTGGTGTGGTTTAGGTGTGTCTTGGGTGTGGCCTCTTAGCTCTTTATATGTTGTGTTGTGAGAATGAGGTCAGTGGCTCTTCAGCCTTTGTGAGAGCTGGAGTGCTTCTCCTATCCTGGATATTCCATATGTCCAGTGGGAGGGCCTCCTAGCTAGACACCAATGTCTTTTTGATGTCTCCCCTATGTTCCCTACGTCTTTACCTTCCCTTGTATCTATGTTTGCTGTGGGTTATGTGCGGGGTCTGTTGTATTTCTAGTTGTCAATGTGACAAACGGTCAAAACACCAAAAAATCCCTTTAGGGGTCTCTAATTAATATTAAAATATATCTTTATTAATTATTAGCTAAAATGGTGATACACAAATTCTATAAGGAGATCTGATGTAAAACTATCAGAATACAGTAGAGATTTTGAATGTAAATTTGTCTCCTGTATTGAACTATCCACTGTTGCTTGGGGTCGCAACAGCTGGGGGATAGTTACATGGAGTGTATATTCATATGTATTCCTGTCTTGGTATTTGACCCAGGAAAGTACTCGGTGCAGGGAATCAGTTTGATGTACTCATGTGTGTCCAGTTGGACCAGGAATGCATATGGCTACCACTGTGTGTCATACCCCTCAATTGTGGGCCAGTTGTGAGTTGGTTAATTTTTATTTAACATAGTTTGTACTGTGTCACTCGGTACACCGTGTTCCTACACCGAGGCCGCTTGTATAGTGGGATGTTTATCTCAACCGTTCAGACACAAACAGTATTGTCTAACACTAGTTAGGGCTCTTTCACACTTGTGTTGTTCTGTTCCGGCATAGAGTTCCGTCGTCGGGGCTCTATGCCGGAAGAATACTGATCAGTTTTATCCTAATGCATTCTGAATGGAGAGAAATCCGTTCAGGATGCATCAGGATGTCTTCAGTTCCGGACCGGAACGTTTTTTTGGCCGGAGAAAATACCGCAGCATGCTGCACTTTTTGCTCCGGCCAAAAATCCTGAACACTTGCCGCAAGGCCGGATCCGGAATGAATGCCTATTGAAAGGCATTGATCCGGACCCGGCCTTAAGCTAAACGTCGTTTCGGCGCATTACCGTATCCGATGTTTAGCTTTTTCTGAATGGTTACCATGGCTGCCGGGACGCTAAAGTCCTGGCAGCCATGGTAAAGTGTAGTGGGGATCGGGGGAGCAGCATACTTACCGTCCGTGCGGCTCCCGGGGCGCTCCAGAGTGACGTCAGGGCGCCCCAGGCGCATGGATGACGTGATCGCATGGACACGTCATCCATGCGCATGGGGCGCTCTGACGTCATTCTGGAGCGCCCCGGGAGCCGCACGGACTGTAAGTATACCGCTCCCCCGCTCCCCGCTCCTACTATGGCAACCAGGACTTTAATAGCGTCCTGGCTGCCATAGTAACACTGAACGCATTTTGAAGACGGATCCATCTTCAAATGCTTTCAGTACACTTGCGTTTTTCCGGATCCGGCATGTAATTTCGGCAAATGGAGTACACGACGGATCCGGACAAGGCCTCATCTTGGAGGAGATTGTATCTTGTTGCAAAAACTGGCAATATTGTCCACCAGTTGGCAACAAATCTCTCTCCTATATTGATGTTCCTGTGTACCGACAGTTGATTTGTGTCACAGTGACTGAGTTGATGGTCGCTTCTAATATCCAATTCACTATAAACTAAGCCTCCTGTTGCTTTACAACTATACTTGAGCTTGCTGGATTATGACAAGGTGCCTTTGCACAGCCGCTATCTGGTCTATAAATGGTCCTGTGTTCACCTGCTAATCCACTCGGATTCACTAAATGGTATGCTGCGGTTTTTACTTGGTAGGGGGCGAAAGGAAGGGGGGGGGGGTGTTGGAGAGATTTGATCCTGACAGTCTGTTACTAGTCCAGATCATTTATTGAAGCATCGCCTCAGTTTTTCCAGCACTTCCTAAGTGGCCAAGTCTCTTCTGGTGTAATAATTTTTGTATACATTACTTATTACAATTGTCCAATGTATACCTATTGCTCTAAGAGATTGTGGCTGATTTGCTCTCACAATGGGATTACTAGGAACTATGCATTTGATAAATGGGTATGAATTTTTGCAAATATACATCCCTTATTATGAATTTTATGGAATCATATGTTTGTGTTACTTTCTTAATAATATAGTGTTGGCATGTTAAATGAAGGCCGTGTACGAGAAGCCCTCTTTCAGGCCTTTTGGACTAAGGCTCTGTAGTCTATGGATCCATTTTGATTCTTCCTGTAGAAGTTTCTGGTCCAAATTGCCACTTCTTGGTCCCAATTAATTTTAGCCAGTCCCCAAAATGTTAGGACTTCTAAATTCCTACTGTGGGTATATGTAATGTGTCTATACAGTGAGGTGTCCTTCTCTGTGTTAATGGCACTGATATGCCCTGATATTCTCCGTCTGAGTTCCTGTATAGTTTTGCCTACATATAATTTGGGACAAGTGCACGACGCCACATAAATGATGCCACTGCTGCGGCAATTGAAGAAGTCTCTGATTGTGTATTCACGTCCATCAACTGGATTCTTAAATTTCTTTATTCTCGGGATGTATTTGCAAAATGTACAGTTTCCACATGGGAAGGAGCCCACAATGCTGGATTTTAACCAGTTTTCACTTATTATTTCTCTTATAGGTAAGAAACTGTGGACAAGTTTGTCCCTGATGTTCTGTCCCCTTCTATATGTGATGCTGGGGTATGGTGATAATACCGTGTTCAATTCTCCATCACTGGTGAGTATTTTCCAATGTCTTTTTAAAATTGTCATTATTCGTTGATGGTTGCAGTCATAGGTTCCGATGCACCTTATCTTTTTGGTATCCTGTGTAGGGTCCTTTTTAGATTTTTGGGATAATAAATACGTTTTTTGCGCTATTAAATGCCCTTTTTAAACTTTTCCGCGGATACCCTCTCGCTCTAAACCGTTTAAAGAGCTCATCGGCCTCTTTTTTGAAGGCCTCTTCGGTGGTACAATTTCTTCTTGCTCTCAAATATTGTCCCACTGGTATGCTTTTTTTCAAAGTAGTTGGATGCCAACTAGACCAGTGGAGGAGACTGTTTGTAGAGGTCGGCTTACGGTAAATCTCTGTTAGAATTTGACCCATTTCTCCCTTTTGGATCAGTAGATCCCAAAAACTTTTTTTTTCTGGGTGAATTTCAAAGGTAAAGTGCATCCCTATGTCGTTGTGATTAAGTGCATTGACAAACTCAATGAACTCCTGCTTGTCGCCCTCCCAAAATAACAGAACATCATCAATGAATCTACCCCAAAATAATATGTGACTAGTGAAATGTGCAAGTGTCTCTGGAAAAACAATAGTGTCCTCCCACCACCCCAAAAATAAATTTGCAAAAGTCGGTGAACACGGTGTCCCCATAGCAGTACCTTTCATCTGCTGGTAAAAGGTACCGTTACATATGAAGTAGTTGTGGGTGAGTATAAATCTCAGTAAGCTTATGACAAAATTATTGTGTTCATGGAAGCACATGCTCTTGGTGTCCAGAAAGTATTTAACAGCTTTGATCCCTAATTCATGCTCGATGTTGCTATAAAGCGCTTACACGTCCAGGCTGGCTAGGTACGTGGATGCCGATATTGAGATGCCACTGATGCGGGTCAGTACATCAGTGGTGTCCTTTATGTATGAGGGTAGTGATGTAACAAACGGTCTCAGTATAGCATCCACGTACTCGCTTGCCGATTGAGTCAGGGAGTCATTCCCTGAAACTATCGAACGCCCGGGTATTGGGTTTTTGTGCACCTTTGGCAGTGCATAAAACGTCACGATCGTGGGGCTTTTGTTGTTTAGAAATTTGAGTTTCTAGTTGTCGTTACATGTCTGGCATGTGGGTGTCTGTCCTCCAGCATGTTCACTAGACATTTTCTCTGTGAGTCGCATAACCTCCGGAAGGGGGTGTCAGGGTTCCTTATTTCAGGGATCTGCAGCGCTTCTCAGGGTCCTAGGTCTGGGTCTGCTCATACGGTTAGGAGTCAGGGCCAGGATTAGGGAGGCTTTAGGAGGTGACCTGCTCCGTTTCCTGGTGTCCAGGCCTAGCTGCTTCCCTGTTTTCCATTGCTATACGGTGGAGCGTTTTCCCCCACTCCCCACCGTGACAGCAGCGCGCTGGTCGTTTTTTCCTGCTGTCCAAGCAATCTCCATATTTGGCTTAGGAGTCCTTGCTCTAACATATATGGAGTCAGTGCTTCTGGAAGTCTCCTGCTTTTACTGTCTCGTCATTTGGCTGTGTCTATATATGGACAATGAAGGGGGGGTATTTCCAAGCACCGTCAGTATGCTTAGGGATACCAGAAAGGTGAAATCTGGTTGCTAATGTTTTTAGTAATTGCCAAAAATGTAATGGCACAAAATAAATTAAAATAATGACAAACTATCCATTATAGAATGTGAACAATTAAAATAGTTGTAGCAGCATCTCTATGAAATGCTGAAAATGAATGCCGCCTGACAGACCACACTGAATTTACTGGCCATCTGGTTTTCATTAGAAAACCTGGCATTTTAACAGACAAAAATAACGCAACATGCTGAAATATTTGCTAAGAATGATCAAAACTGGTACAAAGGAAAACTAGCTTAGTTACCCATAGCAACCAATCAGATTCCATTTTTCATTTTCCAAAGGAGCTCTGAAAATGAAAGGTGGAATCTGTTTTCCTTTATAACAGTTTAGATAAAGCTTCCCTGTTGTGTCCTGTACTTTACACAGAATCTCCAACAGAAGCTCCTGACGGATCCTCCGATACAGATGTGGGTGAAACCTAACATGGACTTCTGTGCATGTAATCATCCCCTCATTAGACACAGCATAGTGCTATATACAGGGGCTGGCATATAGCTGGTGTGGAAACTCAAAAACCAGCACCTAGTAAGCTAGACTACCTAAAGCTCAGGCACCCACCCCAGTGTAGGGTGCCACAGTGTGTGTGTGTGTGTGTGTGTGTGAGAGTGAATGTAGTAACACAATATAAATGTGTGTCACAATAATCCACAATCACATTAGTAAAGTTGGGCCAGTTTCATTTTCTTCCGAACACTATGGACGGCTGAAAACAAAAAAGTTTTTGCAGACTGTCTGTAAATTTATGGATAGTTGGCAACCCTGCAGAGAAGGTACGTGTGTGATTGTGTCACTGTGTGTCTCAGTCACAGAAGGTATATGTGTGTGTTTGCAGATGGGAGTGGTAGTGGTCCTGATGAGGTGTTGTGTCATGGTGTACCCCCTCAGGCAGTACTGCACTGGAAACATAGTACTGAAGAATCAGGCCAGAAGTAAACATAGAACAGTCTTTTTAATAAGTGCAAAATATAACTTTTGTTACATTCATTATCAGCAATTTCCAAATGCAATCTTCTATTACCAGTAAGCAAAATTGAGGCAGGTTGGATTGCTGCAACTTAGCGTTTGTATTGTACTGACCTTGTAATATTCTGGGTGATGGGTGTCTTAGCCGTAGTCCCTCCCCTTACAGCAGTGTCTTTAATGCTGGTCTCAGCTGGTCACTCTGGTGTCTGACTTCTCAAGGATTTACTGATTTGCAATTGTTCCATCTGGAGAATCTCTAACAGAAGCAGGAGCTCTGCAGTGTGCTTCCTTTCCTCCCTAAGGCTGCTCAGGAAGCCTCCTAGCCGGGAGCTACCAAGAGGGGAGGAACATGGTGGTTAGCTCCCTCTGTTCGCAAGAATAGCCGCTTTGGCTTACCTTGCCATCTTGATGCAGATGCGGATTCTGCAAAGTTTTCAGCTCTAGGTTTACCAAAAAATCTGCAACATGAATGATCCCTAAGGAGTACGGCAAGGAAGGCTGCAATATGAATAGGGATTGTCCAGGCAATTATACTGGTGCGACAGCAACATGAATATGTACAGTATTTTCTGCCAGTTCAGCTCCAGTAACCACATCAGCTCTGCGATTCCTTGAATTTAATTAGGTCACTCATTAAGTCGTCAGCGTACACTGCTTCAAGGAAAGAATCTTGTCCAGACCTTATTAAAATACATTTTGCTCAATTTGTGAAGTTTCACCAATGTAAGGCACTTGAACAGGACATAAAAGAGGATTAAGTATCAGAAATGAGAACAACTTAGCAAAGTGTGTCGACAATAATTAGATAATATATTCCAGCATAGAGTTGTCAGGATCTGTGCTCATTTCTCTTAAAGTTGTATATGGTATTTTACCCCGACATAGATGCTCGGTGTATGGTTCTTATTCAGGGGTGTTTACTGAAGACGGTGGGCCCATAGAAAAATGGAAGAAGATAAATCCAGAGGAGATGGAGGATCCATAGAAATGAATTGGTGTATAGAAGAGGGAAGTTCCATAGAAAAGGTAGGGTCCATACAAAGGATGGATTTTATAGAAGAGGATATAGGTCTAGTAGACGGTTGGTCCAGAGAATTGAAGAGAATAAATCCAGGAAAGAGCGAAGGATCCACAGAAACAGGGGCATACATAGAAATCACCTGGCCCCATAGCAAGAATCTAAATTGGGCCCTCATGCCCCATTCATAACTCCTCTCACTACCCATACCTGGCCAGTATATACAGCAGTGTACTAATATGTGAGGTATAAATTACAGCTCATACCTTGTATCAGTCCATTGCTGTATATACTATATACCTGTACACACTGCATCTATTATACCCCTATACCTCACATATCAGTACACTGCTGTATATATTATGTATCCTTACATACTGCATCTATTATACCTCATACCTCACATATCAGTACACTGCTGTATATACCATATATCTGTACTCACTGTATCTATTATACCTCATACCTCACATATCAGTACACTGCTGTATATACCATATCTGTACACACTGCATCTGTTATACCTTGTGCTGTGTATACTACATACCTGTGTCCACTTCATCTATTATACTGTATAACTGCAGTACTATAGATATGAGTAAAATATGAGTAAAAATACGGTTGGGGTAGGCAAATGAAGATAAAGGAGTAGGACCTCCTCTTACCACTCCATTCTAGTCTCAGTGGAGAGCTCATCTTGCAGTTCTTCTCTATGCTGTTGGGGGTTGAAGGACCTGTGATGATGCTCTGTGCAGTTCCTTTACTAGATGTACAAGACCTGTTAATTATGATGATGTCATCACAGGTCCTGGCAGGTGTGCCTATCTAACCTGGAAACTACACCATTCTTTGTGCAGTTCCTTTACTAGATGTACAGGACCTGTGATGACATAATCAAAGGTCCTTTAGCATTCTCCACTGATGATAGGAATACTATACTGGAGCTGTACAGTAATTAGTGTAATTAGGGAACGGGGCCTTTGGTGCACTGCGGGCCCCTTTTCCCCACGGGCCCCATAGCAGCTGCCTGGTCTTCCTCTATTGGAGGTACACCACTGCACAGAAGGATGGGTCTATAGAAGAATATTGGTCCAACAGAGGGTGGGACCATAGAAAAAAATGGAAGAGGATAAATCCAGAGAAGATGGAGGATCCATAGAAGTGAATGGGTGTATAGGGGAAAGATTTTCCATAGAAAAGGTTGGGTCCATAGAAAGGATGGGTCTATAGATGGTCCAGTAGTGGATTGGTCCATAGAAGAATGTAAGAGGATTAATCCAAAGAAGAGGGAGTGTCCACAGAAGGATGGATCTATAGAAGAAGATGGGTCCAAGAGGGTGGGCCCACAGAAGAGGCGGAAACAAGACATCCAGTTCAGCCTGTTATCTTGGAAGTTGATCCAGAGGAAGGAAAAAAAAACTGTGAGGTAGAAGCCAATTTTCCTCATTTTAAGGGGAAAAAATTCCTTCCTGACTCCAATCAGGCAATCAGAATAACTCCCTGGATCAATGATCCTTCTCCAGAAATCTAATAACTATAACCTGTACTATTATTACACTCCAGAAATACATCCAGGCCCCTCTTGAACTCTTTTAGTAAGTTCACCATCACCACCTCCTCAGGCAGAGAGTTCCATAGTCTCACTGCTCTTACCATAAAGAATCCTCTTCTATGTTTATGTAGAAACCTTCTTTCCTCTAGACATAGAGAATATCCCCTCGTCACGGTCATAGTCCTAGGGATAAATAGATGATGGGACAGATTTCTCTACAGACCCTTGATATATTTATACATAGTTATTAGATCTACCCTTAGTCGTCTTATAGTAACAAAAGATGGAGATCCATAGAAGTGAATAGGTGTACAGGGGAGAGAGGATTCCATAGAAAAGGATGGGTCTATAGAAGAGGAAGGGTCCATAGAAGAGGATAGGGTCAGTAGAGGGTGGGTCAATAGAAGAATGGAAGGAGGATAAATCCAGAGAAGAGGGAGGATCCAGAGAAGTGAATAGTGTTTAGGGGAGAGAGATAGGTTCCTTAGAAAACATAGGGTCCATAGAAAGGATGGGTATATGAAAAAAAAGGATGGGTCCAATAGAGGGTGGGTCCATATAAGAATGGAAAAGGATAAATCCAGAGAAGAGAGAGGATCCTTACAAGTGTATGGGTTCATAAAATAGTTAGAGTCTAGAGATGAGCGAATTTTTCCAAAATTTGATTTGGCCGGTTCGCGTAATAAAAAAATAATAATTCTTCGATCCGAATTTATTTGCAGCGAATCACGTTAAAAAACGGCTATTTCCTGGCTGCAGAGAGCCTTTATAGTGGTGTAGAACACAGTCCCTGCAGTAACACGCATAGGGAGTCTGCTGTGGTAGTGAAACAATACTGTGAGTCAGTATGACATGTAGATGACAGGCGTCACTCTTAGAATCACTGCACCCTTCACTTATTTGGGCAGTTACTGGGCCAAAACAAATAACTCAAGTGTGAACTCAGCCTTACAGGTCGATGTTAGTGTCAAGAAGAAGCGCAGTCCTTTTACACCGTCGCCAGCTGATTCCACATAGATGTCTACAGAACCTGTTCTAGTAAACGCTCACACAAGTAGAGCCCCCGACAGAGTGGAAAGGATGTCAGTAGTAAGTTTGTGTTGACGTCACTGATTATTTTGCCCTTTCTCTGATCCGTCAGCACAATAACCCCAAAAAACGGATCCTGTCTGTGGAGCATCCGCCTTCACTCGGTCAGCATTTGGTCAGTAATCCACCAGTATTGCTAATGCCCAAAAAAAACAGGAGTGGATCCAAAACAGAGATGACCGAGGCAACCATTCAAGAACCACTGGGTTGTTGGTCAAGACACGAGCGCTAGATGACACCAGGAACTCAGGCCTCTCGCTGCGACTCCTGCTGCCATGGTCCCTTACTCTGCTGCGACCTCTACTTGCACCAGAAACATTCAGGGCTCTGCCACTCCCCTGTGCCGGGCCTGGCACTTCTATGTCTGACATACTGTTAGATTCAAATAAATAAATAAAAAGGAAATAAATACACTCCAAAAAAAGTCTGTAATTCTCTCACTTCACCACACAATGGCAAATCCTTTTTTTGTGCCACTAATACACGCAAAAAAGGGCTTTAGAACAGATAACTGCACCGCTGAACGGCAAATATATTTTACTTTTGCCACTAATACACAACAAAAAGGGCTGTAATTTTCTCACTTCACCACACAACGGCTAATAAGCCCCTTTTTTGCAAAGAAAAAGGAGGTCAGTCAGCACATCCCAAAGCGCAGGGGCACATTGCTATGGCTGAGAACAAGACTGTTAAACAAAACATGCAATGCAACAGCTCACTGCAAACCAAATAAAGTACAAAATTGCATCATAATTACAAATGCTGACACTAATAAGTTAAAAATGCTTAGCAAATCATTTTGTACAAAATTATTTGAGCCCGGCTGCCACACATCAAGGCGATCTCTAGTTAGACGGGTTCCTAACACTAAATTTCACCCTGTTGTGTGCCATGACGGCTACCATATAATTCAGGAAGTGCAGGTTCCACATGCATGCTGGATCTGCCTGGATTTCTGTCATTTTTGGTGCCAAAATGGCCTCCATTATATCCACGGAAAGCAGTTACCAGCATGCATAACGAGCCCACTCCACACCACCCCTTTTTTCCCACTAATACAAGCCAAAAAATGCTTTAGAACATATAACCGCACCGCACAAGGGCAAATAAGACATATAAATATTTCCTTGTAATAAACCCTGTTAATGGCTGCATCACACAGCACTTGCACCCCAATAACAAGAACGGTTTGCTGGAATTACAGAGCTGTATAATGGCAATTTGGGTCCCCAGTCAGTGCAGCAAGGTGTAATAGGAATGTTCCTATTACCCAGGCTGTAACTTCCCCTACTGAACCCTGTTCTACATAAATGCTGTGGAATGATTACTCCCTATCCTTTCCCTACACCTTGAATAATCTTTCCCTGAACTTGTAAATCGTTTTTTTAGCACAATGAAGTTTTTCCTAGCACTGTCCTGTCACGGCTGAGGATGGGGAAAACCCTCAGCCGTGCGGTATCAGCAGATGGAGTCCCTGAAAGGCCAGGACAGAGAATTAGGGAGCAGGTCACCTCCTACACATCCCTAATTCTGACCCTGTCTCCTATCTGTATGAGCCAACCCTGAAGGTAGGAGGGCTCATACTCCGGAACCTGATATTCCTGCTCGCCCTCAGGGTGGCCCTGGACTAGGAGCAGGGTAAGACGACCCGTTCCTCCTAGACACGGAGGAACAGGAGTCTCACTGGCCAAGCTACATAGAAAGGGGAACATAAACAGACATATGGCAATGACAGGTAAGTGAGAGTAGTACCACACTTACCTGCCACAGACACACCACGTGCAAGTGCTGCTATCCACAACCAACACCAAGGACACAGCACACAACAGACATCACACGGGAACCCAGTAAACCATATGCTGCAATAACAGATAAACCATAAACTAACACCAGACATAACGTTTGCTTCTAGTGCTGTACACAAAAAGCAGGGTTAATGCACACATGTACGTACATGTCTGTCCTACGATAAAAAATAAATAATATAAATAAATAAAAATTCTGCTGTCAAACTTCTTGTTTCTTTGTTTACTGAGCGTGGGTCTGGTGGTATATTAATGTTATGAGCTTTGTTCCGATGCTGTACTAATGTACTGAGCATAGCTCTGGCTGTATATTTATGCTATGAGCTTGGTTCTGGTGCTGTATTTTTCTACTGAGCATGGACCTGGTGGTATATTCATGTTGTAAGTTTGGTTCTAGTGCTATATAGTGTTGATCACGAATATTCGAAATTTGATTTTTTATCGTGAATATAGGTACTTTGAAAATTCGCGAATATTTCGAATATAGTTATATATATTCGTAATTTCAAATAGTCAAATGTTTTTTTTGTTTTTTTATTCGAATTCTTTTTCGAATACACATGATCCCTCCCTGCTTCTAGCTTGTGGGCCAATAAGAAGGCTGCAATATACTTGACTTTAGGAGTAGTAGTGTTTGCGAATTTTGCTCTATATTCGTTTTTTCGAATATTCGCTATATTGCTATATATTCTTGTTTTAGAATATTCCGAATATTCGAAAAAACGAAGTTATAGCAATATAGCGAATACTCGAAAAAAAACTAATATAGAGCAATTTAGCTAATATAGTGCTATAATCTTTTTTTTTATAGTTGTAATTTTTTTCCAATCTGAACTTCAGATGAGAAAAAAATTACAACTATTAGACAAAGAAAATTATAGCACTATATTAGCTAAATTGCTCTATATTCGTTTTTTTTCGAATATTCGCTATATTGCTAGATATTCTTGTTTTAGAATATTACGAATATTCGAAAAAACTAAGTTATAGCAATATAGCGAATATTTGAAAAAAAACAAATATAGAGCAATTTAGCTAAAATAGTGCTATAATCTTCTTTGTCTAATAGTTGTAAGTTGAAAAAGTCGCAATAAAAAATTCGAATTACGAAAATTCGAATTACGAAAATTTGCATATTACACAATCATTACCTTGCCGATTTTTTTTGTAAAAAAAATCGTAGAATATAACGAATATTCGAATTTGCGAATATTCAACTAATATTCTACAAAACATTCGAATATGACCCCTGCCGCTCATCACTAGTGCTATATACGCCAAATAGCGTAGAATGAGATCCAGTATCTAGACAACTGCTGGAAGGATTCTCTTTTGTCATATATTGGCCCCATACAAACATTTAGTAACATCTTCATATATTTTTGGTATACCCATGTATATGTGTGACATATGTGGCAAATGTATGCATTAATGTAGGTTGCTGTGTGTGTTATGGATCCCAGCTACACAAAAAAACAGGGCAAATGCACACAGCCATATTATGGATTTGTGTTGCACAGACCCCAGGTTCCTCATAAGCCATATTATTGCTCTGATTTCATATCAAGACGCATAGAGGTGTTTTCCTACATGTGAATCAGTATGAATATGTGTGATGACCAGGCCTTTTTTTCTGGCGGAACGCCACCTATTTTCTCCGACTCGCCCCGCCCCCCTCATGGGCGTCCGCCCACCGCCGCAAACTAACCCAGTACTAAGTTAAGATATGTGAACAAGAGAAATCCTCTGCGATTCTCTCTGTACTCACAAACTCAGTAGCAGGCCGGGCGGCAGCGCAACTCACTGACGTCACGCGCCTGCTCCGCCTGCTTCATTCATAAAGTGGGCGGAGCAGGCGCGTGACGTCAGTGAGTTGCGCTGCCGCCCGGCCTGCTACTGAGTTTGTGAGTACAGAGAGGCAGAGGGAGAGGATCGCAGAGGACTTCAAGTTGTTCACATAGGAATATTAGTATGACAGTGAGCGGGGCCCGGTGTAATAGAATACAGTGACTGCACCGGGCCCCGCTGCCATTACAACACCAGATGCCGGCCCCCAAACCCTGTATTGGGGATCATTACCTCACAGGGACACTGTTATGGGGGGGGGGGATCTGTAGATGACACATATATAGCATAAGGTGCTATATATGTGTCACCCACAGATCCCCCCCCCCCACAACAGTGTCATCCACAGATCCCCACAACAGTGTCATCCACAGATCCCCACAACAGTGCCATCCACAGAGCCCCCATAACAGTGCCATCCACAGAGCTCCCATAACAGTGCCATCCACAGAGTCCCCATAACAGTGCCATCCACAGAGTCCCCATAACAGTGCCATCCACAGAGTCCCCATAACAGTGCCATCCACAGAGCCCCCATAGTGCCATCCACAGAGTCCCCATAACAGTGCCATCCACAGAGTCCCCATAACAGTGCCATCCACAGAGCCCCCATAACAGTGCCATCCACAGAGCCCCCATAACAGTGCCATTCACAGAGCTCCCATAACAGTGCCATCCACAGTCCCCATAACAGTGCCATCCACAGAGCCCCCATAACAGTGCCATCCACAGAGCCCCCATAACAGTGCCATCCACAGAGTCCCCATAACAGTGCCATCCACAGAGCCCCCATAACAGTGCCATCCACAAAGCCCCCATAACAGTGCCATCCACAGAGCCCCCATAACAGTGCCATCCACAGAGCCCCCATAACAGTGCCATCCACAGAGCCCCCATAACAGTGCCATCCACAGAGCCCCCATAACAGTGCCATCCACAGAGCCCCCATAACAGTGCCATCCACAGAGTCCCCATAACAGTGCCATCCACAGAGCCCCCATAACAGTGCCATCCACAGAGCCCCCATAACAGTGCCATCCACAGAGCCCCCATAACAGTGCCATCCACAGAGCCCCCATAACAGTGCCATCCACAGAGCCCCCATAACAGTGCCATCCACAGAGCCCCATAACAGTGCCATCCACAGAGTCCCCATAACAGTGCCATCCACAGAGTCCCCATAACAGTGCCATCCACAGAGTCCCCATAACAGTGCCATCCACAGAGTCCCCATAACAGTGCCATCCACAGAGCCCCCATAACAGTGCCATCCACAGAGCCCCCATAACAGTGCCATCCACAGAGCCCCCATAACAGTGCCATCCACAGAGTCCCCATAACAGTGCCATCCACAGAGTCCCCAAAACAGTGCCATCCACAGAGCCCCCAAAACAGTGCCATCCACAGAGCCCCCATAACAGTGCCATCCACAGAGCCCCCATAACAGTGCCATCCACAGAGCCCCCATAACAGTGCCATCCACAGACCACCATTAGTTCAAAACCCACCAAAAGCACACCCTTTGGTTCAAAATATTTTTTTATTTGGATATTCCCCACCCCTCTTGTAATTGTTCCGCTACTTGTGGGCTGCGCGGGCATGAGTTCTGTCACTCCGTCACTTCGGTGTGCAATGCCGTCCTGCAGCGCGTGACCCCCCAAATTTTACTTGCATCCCTGTTCTCTAAAGGGGCGGTTTTAGGGGGCGGTCCTAGGGGTGGGTAGGGGTGTGGCCAGGGGAGGGGGGGTGAGTTCCACCACCTTTTCTCTGAGAAAAAAAGCCCTGGTGATGACATTTTCTATTGCATGCTGTATTACAGAGGAGGCACCTGTTGCTGCTGTATAAGGTCCTCTAATGCTGTATGTATGGACAGAAGGGGGTGCAACATAACATAAGAGAACAGTTATATTATACTGTAAATAGTTGAGGAGCTCTGGCATAGATTTTAGCATTGGGCCCAGGAATTTTAAATAAATTCTGCCCATATTATCAGGATTGTTATGCTTGTTTCTGCTTTTGTGATGCAAGACAGCTGAACTCAATGGACACCGTGTAATACTTCATCTCCTCTGGGGTGGCACAGTGTTTAATAGTGTCAAGTGGTGAGAAGGTGCCGATGCCATGCTGCCAATTGAGGGCACCTCATTTTTTTAATGTGTCGGTGGCTTTTTTGGTCTCATGTGTAAAAGCAATTATTCATTTTAAAGTGAAAAATTCTGTCAAGTCACAGACAGGTTATAGGGTCTGGAGGTTAAGGGGTCACAGTGGCAGAGTATCACATCTGCCAATGTCCCAAGATCTTATGTTCTGCAGGGGAGGGGGAGTTACTTCAGGGTCTAATTTACTTATGACAGTGTAAATTTATGCTTCTAGTTAAAAACTGCGTTCTCTATGCTGTCTATAACCATAATTTCCTTCTACACAGCCGGTTTACTCAGTATGGGGCAGATCAGAAGCAGCAGTATACATACTGAGATTACTACATCCCTTTACTTCCTCCCTGCTATTAACAGCTATGAGATCAAATAGAGAAATTAAATACAGATGTGGCTGTGCTAAAATTGACTCTGATAACATGTCAAGACAAAAGCCATTGAAATCCATTGAAAAGTAAGTTAACATTGTCTTTACGTAAAGGGGTTGTCCGGGTTCAGAGCTGAACCCAAACATACCTCCATTTTCACCCAGGCAGCCCCCCTGACTTGAGCATCGGCAATGCTCTCCTTTGCCCTGCACTAAATCGTGCAGGGCAAAGGCATTTTTAAGAGTTCCGGTGACGTACCGGGCTCCCCATGGGGCTGCCAGGAAGCCCGGTGACGTCACTGGCACTCATGGGCGGGCTTTAGCGTGGAAGCACGCCCATCAGAGCCGGTGACGTCACCGAACACACTGCCGGGCGGAAGCTTCCGCCCTGAAGTGTGTTATAGTAAGCAAAAGAGCCCGTGCCCTGCGCGATCTAGCATAGGTCAAGGGAGCGCATCAGAGCATGAGATGCTCCGATGCCAATATCAGGGGGGCTGCCTGGGTGAAAATAAGGGTATGTCCAGGTTTAGCTCTGAATCCGGACAACCCCTTTAATGTGTTAACTGTCAAGTTTGGCTCAGCTACATCTTGATGATATTTTTTGTACATTTTTGGACAATTTAACACTAATAAAAATAAAGAAAATAATACTATGAAAATAACATGGACACAAACCTTAACCCAGTAAAAATTATTAAGATACTCCAAAATAAGTAAAACATTATTTTCCATTTTTGCCTTTTCATTTTCTACTCCCTGCCTTCCAGGAGCCATAACTTTTTTTTTTACAATGTAGTGGGAAACTGGAAGAAAAATCCAAATGGAGTGAAATTGCAAAAAAAATGCACTTCTGATATAGTTTTATTGGTTTCATTCTTATGACGTTCCGTATGCATTAAAACTGACCTGTTACCTTTCTTCTCTGGGTCAGTATGATTACATTAATACGACATTTATATAGTTTTTCTTGTGTTTTAATACTTTGCATTGCCATTTTCTGACACCCATAACTTTTTTTTAACTTTTTTATATTTACGTCTATGGAGCTGGGTGAGGGCTCATTTTTGTGGGGAAAAGGGAGTAATTATTTTTTGTGTTTTTTTTTTTGGGCCTTTTTTTCGCCCGCCTTCCTCCCCCTTCCAACTCCCTCATTTGTTTTAATTGATACCATTTTACAGTGTGTATGACTTTTTGATCACTTTTTATTAAATTTTTGGGGGAGGTGAGGCATTAACTCACTTGTCCCATAGACTGCAATAAAATTACTATTGCAGCCTATGGGACATTCAATATGCTGTGGTAGCCTTGGATCCTTTAGAGGTACTGAGGCTACCACAAGGAATGGTTTCCTCAATCGCTGTGCAGGGGAGCCTTTTGGACCCTGGGAGAGCCACACTCCCCGGGAAAGCTCCCTTCGAAGCAGTGGTCACAAATGTGTGAAACAGCAAAAACACGCGGTTGCTCTCTGGAGCGGGTGCCGTTTTAAAAAAATGGACTGCCACCGTACATGTATGGCGGATATACTCTAGGCCTAGAGTTACTTTGTGCACAAAATTGCCAAACGTGTGTGGTCATTTAGGATCAAAACATGCATTTCTTTGGGCAATACATATTGGAAGGGACCATTGACAATACTACTGGGATCCCCAGTGATCTGGGTAACTACACAGCAAGCATTCACTTTCCCTGCATCGCCCCCAAAGGGGAAATACAGCATTACACGGTGTCCATTCATGTCAGTGGATTGCCTGTGTAATGCAGGACAAGACAGGTCCTCCAGAGCAAGAGATGCTCTTGCAACCACTCTCCACACTTGCCCACATATGAGGATTCAGAACAGAGGACCCCTTCTATTTACTTAGGGTTCTCTTACTGGATGTATGAAAATGATTCCCCCGAACTGGACAACCCCTTTAAGGAATAAACCTCATGTTGCAGTGCTTCACCTCCACTGACGAGCAGGCATTTATCGAGAAGGAATGCTTTATTCCCATTAATTGCTCATCGGTGCAGTGTAAATGCGTCATTAGTTTGTGTCTTCAAAAATCTCATCTACCTAAACAATCTACAGTTTTTGAGTGACCCCGGCTGATCCTTCATAAATTAGATTTTCCTGACAACATTTATGATTAAGATTTATTTTTCTTGTCAGACCTTGTCAGACGCTGTGTTTACATGTGGCATAGATGGAGCGTAATTACTGACTTTTCTATCATAATTAGTGTAATAAAGTGCAGACGAGTCGCATTGCAGGGAAAAACGCTAGCAACATATGCAGTACCCCAGACCTGGGGGTATCTGCAAATTTGGTTTGTTCTATAATGTTTGTAATGTTAATGCTATGTACTGCACACTCAGTTGTTCCAGTATGAACCAGGCAAGGCCAGAGTTAACAATCCTGGGCCAGCCCTCTGTGGAGCTCAGGGTGTGGGTGGACTCCACCCCCTGGCTCCAGAAGATTCCAGTGAGAGTAGCTGTAGAGAGGGAGGAAGAAGAAGAAGCCATCTCTGTGTGCTCCTCTCCCAAATACTCCAGCTCCAGAGCCCTCAAGACTTGGTCATCTCCACTAGCTCCAGGATATGCAAGCAAGCACAAACTAAAGGATGATGATTTGTGTGGCTACAGTGTGACATTCAGCAAGGTTACCCAGCTTAAAGCATTCCATATCCTGCTGCTGCATAGGGGAAACAAGTTAAAACACCCTATGCACCCAAAAATAGTGGACACTATAGCCACGGTTGCCAGAGCACAGTTATTAGCTGTAGATCCTTATAGCAGATATTTTAGCAAGAGGAATTTAAGGGCCAATGCCATATTCATCTGCTTAGTTCATGCCGAGACATCTGGGAGGACTTTGCCTTGTATACAAACTACTGCTGGATGTACTACAACTTAAATCTTGCATACAGTAAAGAGAAACTCTTGGTAAGTTTCATCTGACCTGGTCTGTCTTAACACCACATGCTCGCCATTGCGTCTCCTACCCATGTCCCTGTTAGCACCCCCATGGACACTTACATCATGGACACCCCCAAACCATCAACGGGCAGGGAGCTCACAGCTATAGGGAGTACCCAGAGGGAACACAGGGTGCCTTTCCTTCACTGCACCGACCCCAGGGAGCGATGGCCTTAGGGAGTATACTGTGACATATCATCATCCTCAGGGCCGCTACCACTACCTCTACCATCCTCTGCTCCGGCTCCTCAGGGGCTTGCTGCATATATATTATCTATCTACACTTGTGGAAAATGAAGAAAGAACACCTAATGCGATTGATCTGAGATTGACAAAGTATAAACCAGCAGTGTTACTTGGTCAATGATCACACAAAATGATGCACCCTTTATGTTGGGTTCAGCAGCGGGGCATATGTTGAGGCAGGGTCACATGAATACTTGAAGGCATCTCCCCTTGCTGTGATACAGGTCCTGGATACCCTCCAGTGATATGTCATTCCAAGCTCTTTCAGCTTAGAGCAGTAGTTCAGCCAAGGTGATTGTTGGCTGCTGTGCATAGGGGATCCGTCGCCCCATCCAGTCCCTGACATTCTCGATGCTGGAGAGATCTGGCCCTTGAGCTGCTCAGGGAAGCTGCTGGATATCATGAGGAGAACTTTGTGTATGTAGCCTGGGCATTGTGTGGGCGGGCGTTACCTTGCTGCAACAGCACATCTGCTGAGTAAAAAAAAGCATTAGGACTTATTCCACAATGTCCTGGACATACCAAAGGTTGGTCAATCTTACCTCCACAAATACCAGATGAGAACGGCCACAGTAGCTAATAGCAATGGTGTACAGTCGATGGAGGCAGACAATGCGGCTGTGATGTGGCCCACCAGATCATCACATCTCACCCCCATCAAGAATCTATCTATCTATGGGCAGCACGGTGGCTCAGTCGTTAGCACTGGTGCGCTGGGGTCCTAGGTTCGAATCTAACCATGGACAACATCTGCATGGAGTTTTTATGTTCTCCCCGTGTTTGCGTGGGTTTCCTCCGGGTTCTCCGGTTTTCTCCCACACTCCAAATACATAGTGATAGGGAATATAGATTGTGAGCCTCATTGGGGTAGAGCAATGCTAATGTCTGTAAAGCGCTGCGGAATATAGTAGCACTATATAAGTGCATAAAATAAATTAAAAAAACATCCAAAGTCGATTCGCATAAAACTTCATACTAATACTGTACGGAGCAGGAGCTCTGTACAGTATTAGAATGTATTGGCTCCGATGAGCTCCGACTTCACGAAGCAATAACTTCGGCTCATCTGAGCCAATATATTCTAATACTGTACGGAGCTCCTGCTCCCTACAGTATTAGACCGAAGTTTTATGCGAATTGACTTTGGATGCTTCATGATCAACCCTAAGAAGGAGCATGGGTCACTGCTTCCTTCTCTCTCACTTTACACTGACTAACAAAGCGGGGGGTGGATCCTAGATCCCCAACCAACCTCCTGCAAAGGGCTGAACCAAAAGTATTAACCCTGGCTGTGCCATCCATACACAGCTATGCTGGGTATAATTTATTACAATGACAATACATGACATCACATTACATAACAAACCATTTGCAGATGCCCCTGCTCTGGAGACCTGCATCTATATCTACCCATATATCTATATCTACCCATATGTCAGATGTTTCATTATCCCCATGAATATACTGTAGCCTGAAATGTCTCACATAGGGGTAAATAAATAATCCAGTTCTTTTCACTGGACAGGAGTGCTGCATACATCCATCCTTTTGTATATCTGTCAGTAGAGACTTCATTAATTACTGTAAACTGTTATTAGGTTGTGGTCACACGTTCTAAAATTCCTGATAAGTCATTTTGCCATCTACAGTATAATGGCTTGATGGATTTAATAATGGAAACAATAAACCACCTCGAGCAATATTCAGCAAACACTGAGAATTCCAGGATATATAGGACACAAACTGTGAGCGAGGACTTCATGTATCAGAGATCTGGCCACCGAGCCATAAAGCTTTTGTTCAGATAATGCTGTCATTATAAAGTTTACACAAAAAAAGTTAAGAGGTTCTTCGGGCATTTTCTGTAATTAGCGCTCTTTACTAGCCTGCGGAGGCCGCTTCTTTTCATGTTCGGCTTCATTATACTCAGTGCAGAGCTGAACGGGAAAAGAAGTGGCCACATCCTGCCTGGATCTGGGCGGAAGAGCCCCTATCAGTCTGTCTATATCTATGTATCTAACTATCTAAATATCTATTTATCTATTTTCTCATATCTATCTTCAAACCGGATTCCAAAAAAGTTGGGACACTATACAAATCGTTAATAAAAACTGAATGCAATGATGTGGAGGTGCCAACTTCTAATATTTTATTCAGAATAGAACATAAATCACGGAACAAAAGTTTAAACTGAGAAAATGTACCATTTTAAGGGAAAAATATGTTGAATCAGAATTTCATGGTGTCAACAAATCCCCAAAAAGTTGGGACAAGGCCATTTTCACCACTGTGTGGCATCTCCCCTTCTTCTTACAACACTCAACAGACGTCTGGGGACCGAGGAGACCAGTTTCTCAAGTTTAGAAATAGGAATGCTCTCCCATTCTTGTCTAATACAGGCCTCTAACTGTTCAATCGTCTTGGGCCTTCTTCGTTGCACCTTCCTCTTTATGATGCGCCAAATGTTCTCTATAGGTGAAAGATCTGGACTGCAGACTGGCCATTTCAGTACCCGGATCCTTCTCCTACGCAGCCATGATGTTTTGATTGATGCAGAATGTGGTCTGGCATTATCTTGTTGAAAAATGCAGGGTCTTCCCTGAAAGAGATGACGTCTGGATGGGAGCAGATGTTGTTCTAGAACCTGGATATATTTTTCTGCATTGATGGTGCCTTTCCAGACATGCAAGCTGCCCATGCCACACGCACTCATGCAACCCCATACCATCAGAGATGCAGGCTTCTGAACTGAGCGTTGATAACAACTTGGGTTGTCCTTGTCCTCTTTGGTCCGGATGACATGGCGTCCCAGATTTCCAAAAAGAACTTTGAATCGTGACTCGTCTGACCACAGAACAGTCTTCCATTTTGCCACACTCCATTTTAAATGATCCCTGGCCCAGTGAAAACGCCTGAGCTTGTGGATCTTGCTTAGAAATGGCTTCTTCTTTGCACTGTAGAGTTTCAGCTGACAACGGCGGATGGCACGGTGGATTGTGTTCACTGACAATGGTTTCTGGAAGTATTCCTGAGCCCATTCTGTGATTTCCTTTACAGTAGCATTCCTGTTTGTGGTGCAGTGTCGTTTAAGGGCCCGGAGATCACGGGCATCCAGTATGGTTTTACGGCCTTGACCCTTACGCACAGAGATTGTTCCAGATTCTCTGAATCTTCGGATGATGTTATGCACAGTTGATGATGATAGATGCAAAGTCTTTGCAATTTTTCGCTGGGTAACACCTTTCTGATATTGCTCCACTATCTTTCTGCGCAACATTGTGGGAATTGGTGATCCTCTACCCATCTTGGCTTCTGAGAGAGACTGCCACTCTGAGAAGCTCTTTTTATACCCAATCATGTTGCCAATTGACCTAATTAGTGTTAATTGGTCTTCCAGCTCTTCGTTATGCTCAAATTTACTTTTTCCAGCCTCTACTTGTCCCAACTTTTTTGGGATTTGTTGACACCGTGAAAATTTGAATCAACTTATTTTTCCTTTAAAATGATACATTTACTCGGATTAAACGTTTGATCTGTCATCTACGTTCTATTACAAATAAAATATTGACATTTGTCATCTCCACATCATTGCATTCAGTTTTTATTCACAATTTGTTTAGTGTCCCAACTTTTTTGGAATCCGGTTTGTATCTATCTATCTGGGTCTGTGTCTGTCAGTCTCATATCTATGTATCTATCTATTGTGGGGTTTTGCTCTGGTAGACAGGCTAGTATAGAGGCAATCACAAAGTTTTTAACTTAAACAGTTCAGTGTTTATTCACACAAAAGGAAAAACAAAATGACCATTCACAGTTTTGGTGTTTGTTCACACCATGCAATGTCCATAGAATATAATCGTCACCTGGTTAGCAGTTTTCCACCCGCAGTCCACAGCAGGCTTTAGGGGCCTGTTTCCCAACATGCGGCTCTCACCCCTTTAGCACGGCACGAATTCACAGGTCCCAAAACACAGAGACTCCCCAGCTTCTCTGTCAGATGGAGGATAAACCACACCCAGCTGAGACTGCTAGCTGGGTTTTATATAGGCCAAAAAAAACCTGGCCTGGAGCGTGGGGAGCAGCCACCCACCCAGCACTTTGGCTGCTCCCAGTAAGAGCCGGCCCGGATCGGCTTTACAGCCATAGTAATAACAAACAGTGTCAGTCAGCACCAGGGCTGGTGCAAGGATTTTTGCCACCCTAGGCAAAAGCTAATTTTGCCGCCCCTTGACTCCACCCATTGACCACACCCCTTTACCCGCCCCTTTTTCAGCCACCTATTGCATGTAATATTTAACTATGGTCATGTACCCTGTGCCAGTCTGACTATGGTCATGTATAGATAATATCCAGCCATTGTCTGCCACCTAGTACCATCCCAGTGATGCCAATCACTCTGCGCTGTTCAGCAGGTTGGCACACCAAACACGAGCAGTGCCACCTATTCACTGCCAGGCGCCATTCAGCCACTGTCTGAAATCCTGTGTCACCAGGGCAACATAAAACAGTATGCTGCCTTGTGCCCTCTGCCAGTCTGGCACTGTCCTGCACCCTGTACCATTCATAGCCCTTTAGACAGTCTGTGCCACCTATTAGGCTCCATGTGCCACTGCTGGGCACCCTGTGCCAGTCAGAATCTATGGCCCCTAGTGAAGCAGCAGGTGTTCCCTGACCCCTGTACACAAGTGTGTGCCACCCTGCTGCCAGTCACTGTCCTGCAGCCTCTGACACCTCATGATTCATGTCCATTTTCTGCCCCTCATGATTCATGTCCATTTCTTGCCCCCCCCCCATCATTTCACATTTCTGCCCCTCATGATTCATGTCCATTTCTTGCCCCCCCATGTGCTAATATCATAGTGCCATCCTCTCCCCCTGTCCCCTAATGTGCCAGTATCAAGTGCCTCTCTCCTCCCCCCTTCATGTGCCACTATCATGGCGCCAATAGCCCCCCTCCCCCGTGGCAGTAAAGTAACAGTCCGGTATTTAAAAAAAAAAAAAAACACTTTTAGAAAAGTTTGTCCATGGCTTCGAACTCATGACCTGTAGAGGTCATCAGAGGCAGGGCATTTACCCTCACAACTATGAAAGCTGTCTAGCTAGTTGCTTAAAAAAAAAATATATAAGACTTCTACTGTAGGTAACTTTGCCCACTGTGTATGGATGTAGCAGAGCTGGGTGTGTTGGGGCAACTGTCATCTGTATGGTTGTACACTAGGTATCAGTACACTAGGTATCAGTAGAAGTCTTATATATATATATATATATATATTTTTTTTTTTTTTAAAAGCAACTACCTATACAGCTTTCATGGCTGAGAGGGTAAATGCATTGCCTCTGATGTGTAGAGGTCGTGAGTTCGAATCCCAGGACAAACTTCTCTGATCTCATAACTATGCCCCCCCATGTGCTAATATCATAGTGCCATCCTCTCCCCCTGTCCCCTAATGTGCCAGTATCAAGTGCCTCTCTCCTCCCCCCTTCATGTGCCAGTATCATGGTGCCAATAGCCCCCCTCCACCATGGCAGTAAAGTAACAATGCAAACGCTCTGCCTGAAGTGACTGAACATATTTGCAGCGCATCTGGCCGGCAGGAACAGAAGGAGTGAAGTGAAGGAGATGACGTCAGTAGGTGGCGGCAGGGAGCTACTGCTTGGGATTCGGATTTGGAGTGGGAGAAGAGGGTTGACAATCCAACACAATGTGCAGCACATTGAACACATTTTATAAGTGGTCAGAAACTTGTAAATAACTCATGAAAGTAAAGTTACGTTAAAACCAAGCACACCATTGTTTTTCTTGTGAAATTCCCAATAAGTTTGATGTGTCACATGACCCTCTTCCTATTGAAAAAACAAAAGTTGGATTTAAAATTGCCGACTTCAAAATGGCCACCATGGTCACCACCCATCTTGAAAAGTTTCCCCCCTCACATATACTAATGTGCCACAAACAGGAAGTTAATATCACCAACCATTCCCATTTTATTAAGGTGTATCCATATAAATGGCCCACCCTGTACTTTTGTATTGCACTCCCATACATGATCTTCCCACATCTTTGGATATGCTATACAGGGAATGCAGTCTCTAGCTATCTAGGCACAGGGCAGTACTTTCTGAGACTTTTGGAGGGGTCTATGTGTACGTCGTCTGTGCTGTATCTGCTGTGATGATTGTATCAGGGAAGACGTTGCTCAGGACTCCAATAAATAACCTCCATCAGGGATGATTATCCCATACTTCATATGAGACTCTAATATCTCGTCAGTCACACCGGCCTGCTCCGTATTCACGGCACGTTCACTCATTTAGCAGCTAAATATGATTTAAGCCGCACAACAAATGACACATTGTAAATGCACACGGAGGAAAGTATTAGTCAAAGCACTTGGGAAAATTCTTCTAGAGATTTGCTAAAGGTCAGATGCCTTTCATCGTTTGTTTGTTGGAAGGGAAGGCCTGGTATAGAACTAGAACAAATCGCTAACGATTAGGGACTTGATTTAAAGTGAATTTATTCCTTTTTTAACATGTTTAGTTTTTTTTAGTCCAGCATTCTGCATTAATTCATCTCTTTATACATTTCTCTGCATAGACCAAAACTAAAATTATAAAATTCTAGCTGCCACCAGCAGGGGGAGCTGACTGCATACTATGTTATTATGCTGAATGAATACACAGTATGCAGTAAGCTCCCCCTAGTGGTGGCTGCCGACAGACCAAATTATGTAATTGATCTCTATGTCTTAGGCTACATACACTGTCAGTAATTCAAGGTCATTTTTCTACCATTTTTGCATCCATTTTCTGGCCATCTGTCCATTTTTAATGGTCATTTTGCATCCGTTTTTCAGGGTTGTTAAAAACGGATGAATTTCATTGGCTTTTTTTTTTAAATCTCAACTGCTTCAGTATACATAATGTCCCCCATAGTGGCCCCCAGCAGTAATAATGTCCTCCATAGCAGTTCCCAGCCGTAACAATGTCCACCATTGTGGCCCCCAGGAGTAATAATGTCCCCCATAGCAGCTCCCAGCAGTAATAATGTCCACCATAGTGGCCCCCAGCAGTAATAATGTCCCCCATAGTGGCCCCCAGCAGTAATAATGTCCATTAATGTCCCCCATAGTGGCCCCCAGCAGTAACTTTAAAACGCTTTGACTTATCCAGGCGATTCTGAAACAGTTTTTTCGTCACACATTGTACTTCATGACACTGGTAAAATAGAGTAAAAAAAAAAACATTTTTATTTATAAAAAAATACCAAATTTGCCTAAAAAAATAAAAAATTTGCAGATTTCCAAGTTTCAATTTCTCTACTTCTATAATACATAGTAATACCTACAAAAATAGTTATTACTTTAAATTCCCCATATGTCTACTTCATGTTAGGATCATTTTGGGAATGACATTTTATTTTTGGGGGACATTACAAGGCTTAGAAGTTTAGAAGTAAATCTTGAAATTTCTCAGAAATTTTCAAAAACCAACTTTTTAAGGACCAGTTCAGGTCTGAAGTCACTTTGTGAGGCTTAAATAGAAACCACCCAAAAATGACCCCATTCTAGAAACTACACCCCTAAAGGTATTCAAAACGGATTTTACAAACGTTGTTAACTCTTTAGGTGTTCCATAAGAATTAATGGGAAATAGAGATACAATTTCAAAATTTCACTTTTTTGGCAGATTTTCCATTTTAATATTTTTTTTTCCAGTTACAAAGCAAGGGTTAACAGCCAAAAAAATCTGAATATTTATAGCCCTGATTCTGTAGTTTACAGAAACACCCCATATGTGGTCGTAAACTGCTGTACGGGCACACGGCAGGGCACAGAAGGAAAGGAATGCCATACGGTTTTTGGAAGGCAGATTTTGCTGGACTGTTTTTTTTGACACTATGTCCCATTTGAAGCCACCCTGATGCACCCCTAGAGTAGAAACTCCATAAAAGTGACCCCATCTAAAAGAAACTACACCCCTCAAGGTATTTAAAACAGATTTTACAAACGTTGTTAACCCTTTAAGTGTTCCACAAGAATTAATGGAAAATAGAGATACAATTTAAAAATTTTACTTTTTTGGCAGATTTTCCATTTTAATATTTTTTTCCAGTTACAAAGCAAGGGTTAACAGCCAAACAAAACTCAATATTTATGGCCCTGATTCTGTAGTTTACAGAAACACCTCATATGTGGTTGTAAACTGCTGTACGGGCACAAGGCAGGACGCAGAAGGAAAGGAATGCCATACGGTTTTTGTAAGGCAGATTTTGCTGGACTGTTTTTTTTACACCATGTCCCATTTGAAGCCCCCCTGATGCACCCCTAGAGTAGAAACTCCATAAAAGTGACCCCATCTAAGAAACTACACCCCTCAAGGTATTCAAAACGGATTTTACAAATGTTGTTAACCCTTTAGGTGTTCCACAAGAATTAATGGAAAATAGAGATATAATTTCAAAATTTCACTTTTTTGGCAGATTTTTCATTTTAATATTTTTTTTTCCAGTTACAAAGCAAGGGTTAACAGCCAAACAAAACTCAATATTTATGGCTCTGATTCTGTAGTTTACAGAAACACCCCATATGTGGTCGTAAACTGCTGTACGGGCACACGGCAGGGCGCAGAAGGAAAGAAATGCCATACGGTTTTTGGAAGGCAGATTTTGCTGGACTGTTTTTTTTTAAACCATGTCCCATTTGAAGCCCCCCTGATGCACCCCTAGAGTGGAAACTCCATAAAAGTGACCCCATCTAAGAAACTACACCCCTCAAGGTATTCAAAAATGATTTTACAAACGTTGTTAACCCTTTAGGTGTTCCACAAGAATTAATGGAAAATAGAGATACAATTTCACAATTTAACTTTTTTGTCAGATTTTTCATTTTAATATTTTTTTCCCAGTTACAAAGCAAGGGTTAACAGCCAAAGGCAGATTTTGCTGGACTGTTTTTTTTTTACAACATGTCCCATTTGAAGCCCCCCTGATGCACCCCTAGAGTAGAAGCTCCATAAAAGTGATCCCATTTTAGAAACTACGGGATAGGGTGGAAGTTTTGTTGGTACTAGTTTAGGGTACATATGATTTTTGGTTGCTCTATATTACACTTTTTGTGAGGCAAGGTAACAAATAATAGCATTTTTTTTTGTTATTTACAACATTCATCTGACAGGTTAGATCATGTGGTATTTTTATAGAGCAGGTTGTCACGGACGCAGCGATACCTAATATGTATACAATTTATTTATTTATGTAAGTTTTACACAATGATTTCATTTTTGAAACAAAAAAAATCATGTTTTAGTGTCTCCGTAGTCTGAGAGCCATAGTTTTTTTAGTTTTTGGGCGATTATCTTAGATAGGGTCTCATTTTTTGCGGGATAAGATGACGGTTTGATTGGCACTATTTTGGGGTGCATATGACTTTTTGATCGCTTGCTATTACACTTTTTGTGATGTAAGATGACAAAAAATTGCTTTTTTTACACCTTTTTTTTTTTTTTTACGGTGTTCATCTGAGGATTTAGGTCATGTGATTTTTTATAGAGTAACTTATTTCGGACGCGGAAATACCTAATATGTATACTTTTTTTTATGTAAGTTTTACACAATGATTTCATTTTTGAAACAAAAAAGAAAAAATCATGTTTTAGTGTTTCCATAGTCTGAGATCCATAGTTTTTTCAGTTTTTGGGCGATTATCTTGGGTAGGGAATGATTTTTGCGGGATGAGATGATGGTTTGATTGGCACTATTTTGGGGTGCATATGACTTTTTGATCGCTTGCTATTACACTTTTTGTGATGTAAGGTGACAAAAAATGGTTTATTTAGCACAGTTTTTATTTATAATTTTTTACAGTGTTCATCTGAGGGGTTAGGTCATGTGATATTTTTATAGAGCCGGTCGATACGGACGCGGCGATACCTAATATGTACACTTTTATTTTATTTATGTAAGTTTTACACAATAACAGCTTTTTGAAAACAAAGAAAATGATGTTTTAGTGTCTCCATATTCTGAGCCATAGTTTTTTTTATTTTTTGGGTGATTGTCTCAGGTAGGGGCTCATTTTTTGTGGGATAAGGTGACGGTTAAATTGGTACTATTTTGGTGGGCGTACGCCTTTTTGATCACTTGCAGTTGTACTTTTTGTGATGTAAGGTGACAAATAAAATGGTTTATTTAGCACAGTTTTTATTTTTTACGGTGTTCATCTGAGGGGTTAGGTCATGTGATATGTTTATAGAGCCGGTCGATATGCATGCGGCGATACCTAATATGTCTATTTTTTACCAATTTATTTTTTTACTTTATTTGGGGAAAATGACATTTTTGTTTATTTTTACTTTAAACTTTAAATTTTTGGGGGGGAAAACTTTATTTTTTAAACTTTTTTTCACTTATTTTTTGTCCCACTTTGGGACTTCAAATTTTGGGGGTCTAATCCTTTACAATGCATTCCAATACTTCTGTATTGGAATGCATTGGCTGTATGAGTAATCTCACAGGCACATCACAGGAAGGCAGCGGCGTTGCCTCAGGAAGGCATTGTGTGTTCCATGCCATCAGGTCCCCCTTACAGCCCCATGGGGACCCGATGGCACCGCCGCCGTCCGCACCATAAAAAGCCGCAAACCACAGGTCTGAATTGACCTGCAGTTTGCGGCGATCGCCGACATGGGGGGTCACGGGACTCCCCTGCGCATTTAGCCGAGGTGCCTGCTCAATGATTCAAGCAGGCACCTTGTTCTTTATCTTGTTACTTTTATTTTAATCATTTTCTAGTCCCACAAGGGGACTTTGACAGGTGATCTTTTGATCATTTCTATAATACAATGTACTCCTTATGCAATACAGTGTATTATACTGTCAGTACTAGTGATGAATGGCATAGGCAATATTCAAATTAGTGATATTTCATGAATTTTTAGCTGAATATTCATGGTTGCAAAAATCGGCAATGTAATATGCAGGTATTGTGCGCGCAATTCCATTACCTATAACAATCACACAAAGGCTATATGCTAAAAGCTGGGTAGGTGCAAATCAACAACCTATCCATGAGACAGGTACAGTCAGCATACCTTACAATAGCAGCCTTGTGCACAATTGTATTAATTTTTTTATTGAAAACCCAAAGTTGTGCTCTCACCTTGTGCAACAAAATCGTGCACTAGGTCGCAGTCTATCACAGGCCTTTCTCTTGGGGCCCCCCACAAACCATTCCCTATCCCTCCTGGGCCGAAGCTCCTGCAAGGGACTGGGACAAACGGCAACCCTCAGCCGAAGCCAAGGGTACGCCCATCTATGCTCCTGGCTTTCGCCTAGGCTGCCACCCAAGGCATCAGCCAGAAGCTTTAACAAGGTCTGGACTCTCCCTGGAGGAAGAGCCCAAGGGGTTTGGCAGGGGGGTGAGGAACTTCCCACATTTTTAGCTTTTCTATAAATGAATTTTGGGTTTTTGGGGATCATGAGAATCAAACGCAACTGTACAAAGGAAAAGGAATACGAAGCAGAGGCAGACAAAATGCAGAAAAAATTTGAAGATAGAGGCTATGACAAGGAAAAATTACTAGCACAGAAAAAACTGATAGGAACCCTTGACAGACAGGAATTAATTAATAAAAAGAAAACACCAGAAGACAGTAAAATAAAAATGGGAGCCTTTGAAATGCCACCCATCATCACACAGTACAATAGTCAAGCAGGAACACTGAGAAGGATAATTAAAAGGCTCTGGGAAACTCTGAAGGAGGACAAAATAATAGGAGATCTGATCCCCAAAAACCCAAAATTCATTTATAGAAAAGCTAAAAATGTGGGAAGTATAATAGCCCCAACCAACAAATGCTTGAGCAAAAATGACATCCAAACATCAAATACGATTCCAGGACAGAAACCGCAGGGAGGTTTCTTTCCATGCGACAACTGCGGTATATGCAAAAAACTCAAAATAAATAGAAAACAGCACACAAACCTGGAAATACGTAATGAATGGACAGGGGACACAGAAACATACAAAATAAAGGATCATATCACCTGCAGAAGTCAGGGCGTAATATACGCAATCACATGTCCGTGTAAAAAAACATACATAGGACGCACAAAAAGAACTATAAGTAAAAGAATAGGGGAACACATCTACAACATAGGAAGAAAATATGAGGGTCACCCGCTCTCCAGACACTACAAAGAGAAACACGGAGGAAACAATAACGGCACCACTTTTTGTGGTATTGAAATAGTCAAAAAAGATAAAAGGGGAGGAGATTACATCAAGAAAATGTCCAGAACAGAAAGCCGCTGGATATTTAACCTAAACACTCTAGTACCCTCAGGACTAAATTCAGAAATAGAATTATTTGCTTTCCAATAGACATCAAACCAGAATACCAGAAAGGAAGGGGTTAAGGTTGGGAGGAGATACGGACCTTGAAAAGCAGCACCAGGAACCAGAACAGCTATCCCTGACGAAGATTAGCGAGCTAATCGAAACGCGTTGGAGCATTTTTGGTCCTCCTGGTCCTCCGTAGCTACCACCGTGACGTCACGCAGCACTCCGTGCAAGCGCGAACAAGCGGCTTTTTCAAACCACGAGCTGTGCCACCGGCCGGGGCAAGCTCTGTATTTTATATAAAAAAACAAAAAAAAACACAAATAACAATTAGGGTTTAACCCCTCAAACCTTTCCCCATCCTGGACGGCACCTAAAAGAAGAAAATACAGAAAAAAGAAAAAGCAAGAAGGACGCAGAAGAACAGCCTCCGCAGCTGAACATCGAGGATAAGGTAGTCTATTACTCTGGGAGTTACTGTATTATACACTGTGGGCCCTCATAACTTTGAGGCTTATTTGCCTTATCTCAGTCAGATGAGAGCTGGTCTTGAATGTCTCATAGTGCACAAGGCTACCATTGTAAGCTATGCTGATTGTACCTGTCTCATGGATAGGTTGTTGGCTTGCATATACCCAGCTTTTGGCATATAACCTTTGTGTGATTGGCTATTATGTGTTGTCTATTGTATGTTATAGGTAATGATTTATTTTAAAAATAATATATTGTAGCATCTATAAAAATAAGTTATTAATGATAGGAAAAATAATAACTATAAAAAAAATATGGATGATATATAGCATAGTAAGGATAAAGAGAAGCTATATACAATAACTGAAAAAAGGTTATAGGTTTTTCTAGTGATAAAAAAAATCTAAAATATTTGCGATTATGAAGATATAACACTATATTCTAGATCTTTGCAAATTCTCAAAGTACTGATATTCGCTATAGAATTTTCGACCTCAACACTAGTCAGTACTATACCTAGAGACAAAGAGGCAGAGCCTGATGGGCAGGGGCGTTGCTAGGTTAAAATATTCTGCCTGCCAGCTAGATACAATTGTATTGCCATCCTCAGGACGGCAATACAATTAAATCTAATGCACTGGAAGAGCAGAAGGACCTGTGATGACATCATAGGTCATGTGACCAGTGAAACAGGCAGTGGTTGAGAAGGACCTGCGATGATATCACCATCATGTGACCAGTGCAGGAGACAATTGTAGTGAAGAGGAGAAGTCCTGGGGGAAGAAGCTGTGGTGATGTCTGTACATGAGGAGAGGTAAGTGAAGGGAGAGGCAGAGCAATGCTGGGAGTTATTTAACTGGGACTGTATGTTAGGGCTGAAAGGAGGGATGTTATTTACATGGAACTGTGTGTTGGAGGTGGCTGGGGAGGGGGGCATGTTATTTACACGGATATGTATGTTGATGGCGGTTGTGGGAGGGGATTATGTTATTTACATGGGACTGTATGTTGGAGGCGGCTGTGGGAGGGGGCAATGTTATTTACATGGGACTGAATGTTGAGGGGGCAATGTTATTTACATGGGACTGTATGTTGAAGGTGCTGGTGGAGGGGAATGATGTTATTTACATGAGACTTAATGTTGAGGGGGTGATGTTTACATGGAATTGCATGTTGGCGGTGGCTGTGGAGGGAGTGATATTTATTTGGGACTGTATGTTGAAGGCGGCTGGGGAGGAGGTGATGTTATTTACATGGGACTGTATATTGGTGGGGGATGTAGATAGAGAAGGATGTTATTTAAATGGGACTGTATATTGGAGGGGGCTGGAGAGATGTTATTTGCATGGGACTCTGGCAAAGGGAGGGAAATAGTGTTATTTACATGGAACTGTATGTTGTAGGGGCTGAAGGGAGGGGAGTGATGTTATTTACATAGGACTGTATTTTAGAGGGGGCAGGAGAAATGGTGTGATGTTATTTGCATAGAACTGTATGGTGGAGGGAGGAATTAAACTACAGGGGGCACTGCAAATCCAGGGGACATTATAGGCATTCTTATTACTACTGGGGGCTATATAGGAGGGACTTATAGAGCTGCCTTATTTCTACTAAGAGCACTATGGAGGGCCTTATTACTACTAAGGGGTCTGTAGAGAGCTTTATTACCACTGGGAGAACAATAGGGGGCCTTATTGCTACTGGGGGCTCTGTGAGGGTATTATTAATACTGGAGGGCTCTTCTACTAATGGGGACACTCTTGGGGAGCGTTACCACAGTTGGGGGCACTGTAGGGGGCAGTATTACTAATAGGGGCTCTTCTTGGGGAGCGTTATCACTGTTGGGGGCACTGTAGGGGGCAGTATTATTAATAGGGGCTCTTCTTGGGGAGGGTTACCAGGGTTGCGAGCACTGTAGGGAGCAGTATTACTAATGGGGGAACTCTTAGGTAGCATTATCACAGTTGGGAGCACTGTAGGGGGCAGTATTACTAATGGGGGCACTCTTGGGGAGCGTTACCACAGTTGGGGGCACTGTAGGGGGCAGTATTACTAATGGGGGCTCTTCTTGGGGAGCGTTATCACTGTTGGGGGCACTGTAGGGGGCAGTATTACTAATGGGGGCTCTTCTTGGGGAGCGTTACCACGGTTGAGAGCACTGTAGGGAGCAGTATTACTAATGGGGAAACTTTTGGGGAGCATTATCACGGTTGGGGGCACTGTAGGGGGCAGTATTACTAATGGGGCACTCTTGGGGAGCATTATCACTGTTGGGGGCACTGTAGGGGGCAGTATTACTAATGAGGACATTCTAGAAGGGAATTACTATTGGTGGGACTATTTTTTTAGGATAGTATTTGGGGGTATTGGGGAGCACAACGAGCAGCAGGATAACACTGTTGGGACTCCAGGTTGGGAGATGATGATAGAAATGTGAAGAAGCTAAGATGTCTGTGTGTCACACTCTGTAGAGACGAGGCGCAGCTGACAGAAGTTGTACGAACCAAATGGAGAAGATGATGACAGAGAAGATCTACACCGGAGGTGACGTCACCTGGGCGGCCCTGGATGTGACAGGAATGTGCTGCTGTATAGCAAGTACAGCAAAATGCGGTGTGTGGGGGGAGGGGGGATGACTTAGAGAACTGAGCCATATTCATTGGGGCTTGGGCCCCGGATCTTTTGAGACCCTTGCAACGCCCCTGCTGATAGGCATACAGGCTGTTTTTTAGGCCCCCAGCTGCCATGCAAAGACATCCCCACCCCCCGCTCGCAATCTTATTCACATGCTGTCCTCTTCTTCTAAACCACTTAAATGGTGCAGTCACTATTGACTAGCATCAAAGGGGTTAAATGGCCCAAATCAGCACTTAGACTAGGCCTAAGATAGCATAGCCTAAGACTCGTTAGTGACCAGTGTAAAAAGGCGTATTGGCAGTAACTAACTGGTTAATAATAAACAAAATGTAGGATGTAGGGTGTTAGCTCTTAAGTGTAGGGATCTCTCTCTCCTGTAGAGTGTAAGCTCTTATGGGCAGGGACCTCTCTCCTGCAGAGTGTAAGCTCTTATAGGCATGGACCCCTCTCTTGTAGAGTGTAAGCTCTTATGAACAGGATCCTCTCTCCTGTACAGTGTAAGCTCTTATGGGCAGGGACCTCTTTCCTGTAGAGTGTAAGCTCTTATGGGCAGGGACCTCTCTCCTGTAGAGTGTAAGCTCTTATGGGCAGGGACCTCTTTCCTGTAGAGTGTAAGCTCTTATGGGCAGGGACCTCTCTCCTGTAGAGTGTAAGCTCTTATGGGCAGGGACCTCTCTCCTGCAGAGTGTAAGCTCTTATAGGCATGGACCCCTCTCTTGTAGAGTGTAAGCTCTTATAGGCAAGGTCCTCTCTCCTATAGAGTGTAAGCTCTTTTGGACAAGAATCTATCTTCTGTACAGTGTAAGCTCTTATGCGCAGGAACCTCTATCCTGTGGAGTGTAAGCTCTTAGGCCTCATGCACACGACCGTTGTGTGCATCCGTGGCCGTTGTGCCGTTTTCCGTTTTTTTTCGCTGACCCATTGACTTTCAATGGGTCCGTGGAAAAATCGGAAAATGCACCGTTTTGCAGCCGAGGCCGTGATCCGTGTATCCTGTCCGTCAAAAAAATATGACCTGTCCTATTTTTTTGACGGACAACGGTTCACGGACCCATTCAAGTCAATGGGTCCGTGAAAGAACACGGATGCACACAAGATTGGCATCCGTGTCCGTGATCCGTGGCCGTAGGTTGCTTTCATACAGACGGATCCGAAGATCCGTCTGCATAAAAGCTTTTTCTGATCTAAGTTTTCACTTCGTGAAAACTAATTTCCGACAGTATATTCTAACACAGAAGCGTTCCCATGGTGATGGGGACGCTTCTAGTTAGAATACACTGCAAACTTGGTACAAGACTGCCCCCTGCTGCCTGGCACCACCCGATCTCTTACAGGGGGATATGATAGCACAATTAACCTCTTCAGGTGCGGCACCTAAAGGGGTTAATTGTACTATCATATTCTCCTGTAAGAGATCAGGGCTGCCAGGCAGCAGGGGGCAGACCCCCCCCTCCCCAGTTTGAATATCGTTGGTGGCACAGTGTGTGCCCATGGCCCCCCCCTTCCTCCCTCTATAGTTAAAAATCGTTGGTGGCACAGTGTGTGCCCATCGCCCCCCCCTTCCTCCCTCTATAGTTAAAAATCGTTGGTGGCACAGTGTGCGCCCACCATCGCCCCCCTCCATCTTTCCCCCCCCCCCCCCATCATTGGTGGCAGCGGAGTTCCGATCGGAGTTCCAGTTTAATCGCTGGGGCTCCGATCGGTAACCATGGCAACCAGGAAGCTACTGCAGCCCTGGTTGCCATGGTTACTTAGCAATAGTACAATAGTAGAAGATTCATACTTACCTGCTTGCTGCTGCGATGTCTGTGAACGGCCGGGAGCTCCTCCTACTGGTAAGTGACAGTTCTTTAGCAATGCACCGCACAGACCTTTCACTTACCAGTAGGTGGAGCTCCCGGCCGGTCACAGACATCGCAGCAGCAGGCACGTAAGTATGAATCTTCTACAATTGTACTATTGCTAAGTAACCATGGCAACCAGGGATGCAGTAGCTTCCTGGTTGCCATGGTTACCGATCGGAGCCCCAGCGATTAAACTGGGACTCCGATCGGAACTCCGCTGCCACCAATGATGGGGGGGGGGGGGAAGATGGAGGGGGGCGATGGTGGGCGCACACTGTGCCACCAACGATTTTTAACTATAGAGGGATGAAGGGGGGGGCGATGGGCACACACTGTGCCACCAACGATTTTTAACTATAGAGGGAGGAAGGGGGGGGGCGATGGGCACACACTGTGCCACCAACGATTTTTAACTATAGAGGGAGGAAGGGGGGGGGGCGATGGGCACACACTGTGCCACCAACGATTTTTAACTATAGAGGGAGGAAGGGGGGGGGGGCCATGGGCACACACTGTGCCACCAACGATTTTTAACTATAGAGGGAGGAAGGGGGGGGCGATGGGCACACACTGTGCCACCAACGATATTCAAACTGGGGAGGGGGGGGGGGGGTCTGCACCCTGCTGCCTGGCAGCCCTGATCTCTTACAGGAGAATATGATAGTACAATTAACCCCTTTAGGTGCCGCACCGGAAGAGGTTAATTGTGCTATCATATCCCCCTGTAAGAGATCGGGTGGTGCCAGGCAGCAGGGGGCAGTCTTGTACCAAGTTTGCAGTGTATTCTAACCTGAAGTGTCCCCATCACCATGGGAACGCCTCTGTGTTAGAATATACTGTCGGAAATGAGTTTCACGAAGTAGCTCATATCCGACAGTATATTCTAACGTAGAGGCGTTCCCATGGTGATGGGGACGCTTCAAGTTATGTTCGGGTGTCCGCCTGGCCGTGCGGAGGCAAGCGGATCCGTCCAGACTTATAATGTAAGTCAATGGGGACGGATCCGTTTGAAGATGACACACTGTGGCTCAATTTTCAAACGGATCCGTCACCATTGACTTGCATTGTAATTCAGGACGGATCCGTTTGGCTCCGCACGGCCAGGCGGACACCCGAACATAACTTGAAGCGTCCCCATCACCATGGGAACGCCTCTACGTTAGAATATACTGTCGGATATGTTGGATCCTCCAAAAATCAAGGAAGACCCACGGACGAAAAAACGGTCACGGATCACGGACCCACGGACCCCGTTTTTTCGGACCGTGAAAAAAAACTGTCGTGTGCATGAGGCCTTATGAACAGGATCCTCTCTCCTGTGGAGTGTAAGCTCTTATGGGCAGAGACCTCTCTCCTGTAGAGTGTAAGCTCTTATGGGCAGAGACCTCTGTCCTGTAGAGTGTAAGCTCTTGTGTGCAGGGACTTATCTACTTTTGTCACATTTCCATTTGTTTGGCTTGTCATTTTATTTGTGTATTATTGCCTATTCATAAAGCGCTGTGGAATATATTACCACGAATAAATAAAGTTTATTATTGTAGTTTTTATTACTATAAACTATTGCCATCCTAAGAAGTGTCCTGGTGATATTTCACCTAAGTGTATACTGCCCTCTAGTGTTCTGCACTAGAACTGTACTAGATTTTGTAGATTGGCATAAAAGTAGTTATTAAAGTTACAGTCATTTCTGAATGTCCTTTTATTAAGAGAATCCAGGAACACAGTAATTTTACAAATATTATGTCACCCTGGGTGCTTTTTCTTGACTTTTGTTTTATTTTACTGACAATAAACCGTTACTTTGTTTCTAAGCAACTTCAAAAACTCTGGTCTGTTGGAGCCGGTTATTATATAAAATCATCAGACGGGGCGTAGCGGCGTATTGGGTGTGACCCCAGGCAGGATTACGTCACATGCCAGGCAGCGCTGGTTTTTGCTTCTTCAGCATGCAGTTTGCTGATTGGGCTCTAAACCATGTAACTGGCGATTTATCTACGAGGCAGAGCCCTGAAGTCTGGGCAGCTCTTATCAGAGAGCACCGACGGCTGCAAGATGTGGCACAATCTCTCTGTCAGGGCTGCTCTACATCTTCCCAGTTTTGCTGAGGTTGTGCCATTCTTCTAAGGTTTCCACACAGACCTAATATCTCTATCTAAATAATCGCCACAGCTGAGGGTCTGGTACAATTGTATCCAGTCTGCAAACTAGATATAGTGTAAACTGCTTCTGTGCACTTCGCCCAACGTACCCCCCAGCGTACATGTTAAGCCCTTAGGCCTCTTTCACACACGAGCGTGACGGATTAGGTCAGGATGCGTTCAGTGAAACTCGCACCATTTTGCAAGCGGGTTCAGTCAGTTTTCTCTGCGATTGCGTTCAGTTGTTCATTTTTTTCCGCCCGGGTGCAATGCGTTTTGATGCGTTTTTCACTCACGTGATAAAAAAAACGGAAGGTTTACAAACAACATCTCCTAGCAACCATCAGTGAAAAACGCATCACATCCGGATGCAATGCTTTTTTAAACTGATGCCCCATTCACTTCTATGGGGCCAGGGCTGCGTGTTCTATTTTGTGCGTTTTCCACGCAACGCAGGCCCCATAGAAGTGAATGGGGCTGCGTGAAAATCGCAAGCATCCGCAAGCAAGTGCGGATGCGGTGCGATTTTCACGCACGGTTGCTAGGTGACGATCGGGATGGGGACCCGATCTATTATTTTCCCTTATAACATGGTTATAAGGGAAAATAATAGCATTCTTAATACATAATGCATAGTGAAATAGCGCTGGAGGGGTTAAAAAAAATAATAATTTTGTTTTAACTCAGCTTAAGGCCTCATGCACACGACCGTTGTGTGCATCCGTGGCCGTTGTGCCGTTTTCCGTTTTTTTTCACGGACCCATTGACTTTCAATGGGTCCGTGGAAAGATCGGAAAATGCACCGTTTGGCAGCCGCATCCGTGATCCGTGTTTCCTGGCCGTGAAAAAAATATGACCTGTCCTATTTTTTTCACGGCCAACGGTTCACAGACCCATTCAAGTCAATGGGTCCGTGAAAAATCACGGATGCACACAAGATTGTCATCTGTATCCGTGATCCGTGTCCGTATTTTCCTATCATTTCAATGGCAAACTTGACTTAGATTTTTTTTTCATTTTTCAAGTCCGTGGATCCTCCAAAAAACAAGGAAGACCCACGGACGAAAAAACGGTCACGGATCACGGACCTACGGACCCTGTTTTTGCGGACCTTAAAAAAAAACGGTCGTGTGCATGAGGCCTAATCCACTTGTTCACGCAGCCGGCATCTCTTCTGTCTTCATTTGTGAGCAATAGGACCTTTGATGACGTCACTGCGTTCATCACATGGTCCATCACATAATCCATCACCATGGTGATGGATCATGTGACTGACCATGTGATGAGCGTAGTGATGTCATCAAAGGTCCTTTTCCTCACAGATGAAGACAGAAGAGATGCCGGCTGCGCGAACAAGTGGATTAAGCTGAGTTAAAACAAAATTATTATTTTTTTAACCCCTCCAGCGCATTATGTATTAAGAATGCTATTATTTTCCCTTATAACCATGTTATAAGGGGAAATAATGCAATCTACACAACCTTGAACCCAAACCTGAACTTCTGTGAAGAAGTTCGGGTCTGGGTACCACATTCGGTTTTTTATCACGCGTGTGCAAAACGCATTGCACCCGCGCGATGAAAACAACGGAACGCAATCGCAGTCAAAACTGACTGCAATTGCGTACCTACTCGCGTGGGTTTGCCGCAATGCACCGGGACGCATCCGGACCTAATCCGGACACGCTCGTGTGAAAGAGGCCTAACTTTCTTATTTTTCCGTCAATGTAGCCATATGGGGGCAGTTTTCAATGGCTCCATTTTGGGGTACAAATAACTTACTGGTTAACTTTTATTAACTCTTTTTTAGGGGGAAACACCAGTATCAGGTCTGGAGTTTTTACATGATAAGTTTTGTGTTGTTCATTTTTTTGTATAAATAACATGATAACGTCAGTACAATTACAGCGATACCAAATATATATAGCTTGTTTACATTTTACTACTTTTGTGTAATAAAAAACCTTTTCTTTTTGAAAAAAACTTTTCTTTTTTGCATCGCCGCATCCCAAGACCCATAAGGGCTTATGCACACAAACGGCTGGTCCCGTGCGGCGGACCGCAAATTGAAGTCTGCAATGCACATGCACTGACGCTAGAACCACCGTATCCGGACGCAGGACCTATTCACTTGAATGGGGTCCGCGATCCGCATCCAACGGTCCGCACTGCAAAAACGTAGTGCTTCCGTGGGGTTTCGTGTCTCCACACCGCACCTTCCAGATTGCAGACCCATTTAAGGAAATGGGTCCGCATCCGTGATGGTTGGTGCCCGTATATTGCAGGCCACAGTACGGGCACGGCCGGCACATGTTCGTGTGCATGAGCCCTATCTTTAAGAACTGTGTGAGGGCTTGATTTTTGTGGGACGACTTGTAGTTTTCATTGATATTATTTTGATTGCTTGTTATGGTTTTGGGGATTTTATGTTTGTAAGGCTACTTTCCATTTTAGTTTTCCGGTATTGAGATCCATCGTAGGGGCTCCATACCAGAAAAAAACGCTTCAGTTTTGTCCCCATTCATTGTCAATGGGGACAAAACTGAACTGAACAGAACAGAATGCTCCAGAATGCATTTCGTTCAGTTTAGTTGCGTTCCCATACCGGAGAGCAAACCGCAACATGTTGTAGTTTGCTTTCTGTCCTGGGATGCGGAGCAAGACAGATCCGTTCTGACACACAATGCAAGTCAATGGGGACGGATCCGTTTTCTCTGACACATTTAGACACAATAGAAAACGGATCCGTCCTCTATTGACTTTCAATGGAGTTCATGACGGATCCGTCTTGGCTATGTTAAAGATAATACAACCGGATCCGTTCATACTGGATGCAGACGGTTGTATTATCAGTAACGGAAGCGTTTTTGCTGAACCCTGCCGGATCCAGTAATAACGATAGTGTGAAAGTAGCCTTATTTTTAAAACTTCCATAGAAATGAATGGAGGGTGGCAGCGCATGCGCAGCCTCCCCTGTTCACTCCGGGGGATCTATTCTAGAGACAAGAGCAGGTCCCAAAGGTGGGACCTGCACCTATCCGCCATTGGTGGCATATCCTAGCGATATTCTACCAATGTCTAAGATAAGAAAACCCCTTTAACTTTTAGTTCCGGATCCGGTTTCTTAATTTTCAATATAATACAACCGGATCCGTTCTGAACAGATGCAGCCGGTTGTATTATTATAATGGAAGCGTTTTGCTGTGGTTTTAAAAAACCCTGCCGGATCTCAAACTGGACAGCAAGAACGCAGATGTGAATGTAGCCTTAGATCACAGCGCTCAGCTGTACGAGGCTCGGCTGTCTGGAACTTCCATAGAAATCAATGGAATGGACGAGTGCATGTGAGGCTGGCCGCTCCATTCATTTCAGGGTGGCTGCAGGGGGTATAGGCCTCCCTTTCTCGTCATATCACACCGATCTAATAGTTATCCATTATCCTCTAAATAGGGGATAACTTTAACCAACCGGAATACCCCTTTAGTCCCCTCTCAAAAGTTAACTATATAAATAAAATACTGGAGCAAATGCTCACATAGGAACCAATCACATTGCAGCTTTCATTTCTCCAGACCAAGACTGAAGACAAAAGCTGCACTGTGGTTGGCTAGTTTTTCAGTGCTGCCCTCCACTCTGATTGGCTAGTTTTTTCAATGCTGTGCTCCACTCTGATTGGCTAGTTTTTTCAATGCTGCACTCTGATTGGCTAGTTTTTCAATGCTGCACTTTGATTGGCTAGCTTCTGAACACTTCTCCCCCTGTCAAGCAACGTATCAGCTTTTATTTTTTTGTAATATCATCCAAAAGCACTGATCTAATTGGTTGCTGTGTGCACCTGCTTCCATAGCAACCAATCAAATTCCGACTGTCGCGCTAGCAGCGTAGGTTGACAGTTAAAGTCGTCATCTGATTGGTCGGCACGTGAGGCCGCGCTCGGTGATGAGATGATGCAGTGTCATCACGCGTGCGTTCCGGCGTCAGATCCTGGTTGCTCCTGTGTGTGCGGAGGGGGGCGGCTCCAGGCCCGGCCCTCTATGGACATATATGTGCGGGCTCTGCCTCCGGGAGGCGTGTCCATTGTATAACAGGTGGGGGCCGGGGCAGCACACACTGAGGGAATGCTCGCACTTCTGTCAGACATGGCTGCCCTGAGAGCTGCACGCCGCCTGCTGGCACACAGTGAGTTCTACTGCCCCGGGGAGATTCCACTGAGGACGGGGAGGGGGTCGTTAGCGGACACCTTACTGCGCTGTGTGTACTGAGCCCTGTACTGTACTGTACTGTACTGTACTGTACTGTGCTGTGTGTGTGTGTACTGAGCCCTGTACTGTGCTGTGTGTGTGTGTACTGAGCCCTGTACTGTACTGTGCTGTGTGTGTGTGTACTGAGCCCTGTACTGTGCTGTGTGTGTGTGTACTGAGCCCTGTACTGTGCTGTGTGTGTGTGTACTGAGCCCTGTACTGTGCTGTGTGTGTGTACTGAGCCCTGTGCTGTACTGAGCCCTGTGCTGTACTGAGCCCTGTGCTGTACTGAGCCCTGTGCTGTACTGAGCCCTGTGCTGTACTGAGCCCTGTGCTGTACTGAGCCCTGTGCTGTACTGAGCCCTGTGCTGTACTGAGCCCTGTGCTGTACTGAGCCCTGTGCTGTACTGAGCCCTGTGCTGCCCTGCGCTGTGTGTGTACTGAGCCCTGTGCTGCACTGCGCTGTGTGTGTACTGAGCCCTGTGCTGCACTGCGCTGCGTGTGTACTGAGCGCTGGGTGTGTACCGAGCCCTGCGCTGGGTGTGTACCGAGCCCTGCGCTGCGCTGGGTGTGTACCGAGCCCTGCGCTGCGCTGGGCGCTGTGTGTGTACCGAGCCCTGCGCTGCGCTGGGCGCTGTGTGTGTACCGAGCCCTGTGCTGCGCTGTGTGGTCGGTATCTTCTCTCCATATCCTTGGTGTACACACGGTGGGGCACTGATGCAATAGTTGGTATATTTCCTCTATATTCTCGCCCACTTTACACTTGTCTTAATGTGATATATGGTTTGCGACCTACAAACACTGAGACATACTGCTTTAACCCCTTCCCGTCCTCTGCATGCAGATCGCCTGATCCGGCATTTACGGCGACTGAACTGCTTGCCAGCTCACTCTGCCGCAAGTGTGAAAGTAGCCTAATATAGGCGTATTTCTGATCGTAAATGACCTCCAACGGTTTGTTTAACAAAAAAAATAAGCTTTAACGTAATAAAAAAAAAAAAAAAAAAGTTAAACTTAAACTTGAAAGTTAAAAAATATCCAAAAAATGACTGGTGAAATTGCTAAAACATAAAAGCTGTATAATGGTTGAGCTTCCCACAGACGACGAGCCCTCGTGCTGCTAAGTTGATGGAAAAAGTAAAAAGTTTTGGCTTTCGAAACACTGTAATCAAAAAACAAAAGAACTAGGGCATAACTGCCCCCTGCAGCCCTCCCTGAAATGAACGGGGCGGCCGGTCAGGCATGTGCTACCAGAGTTCTGCAACCCACAGCTCTCACTTCTAACAGAGCTACAACTCCCAGCATTGCAACAGCTGGAGAGTCGCTGGTCTGACAGATTCCGAGCCCGTCTGTAGAGAAGGTATTGCCCAATGTCCTTACATAACTCTGATCAGTGCAGGAAGGAGCAGATGCCACATGTTCTGACACACAGCGAGCTGTCAGATGACACGGACCCAGTCATATCAGAGATCACACCAGTGCCCCCTAGAGGAATCCTGTGCCAGCTTCAATCAGGAGACCACTAGGGCAGTTGGAGGGGGGTTCACAACAGAGTTGAGGGTACTGAACCTGTAAGCTGTCAGCAGTTTTGAGGGGGGCAAAACTGCTGACAGGCTCTTTAACAGACAAAACCAGTGGTATGATGTTGCCTAAAAACTTCTTCTCACCGTGTTGCACTGCTACAGTGACCCCTGCTGGTGACAAGCAGTTATAACTAGAACTGGTACGCTCAAGGTGGGGGGGTCAATTTACTAACATTTTTATGCCTGTTTGGTGTAAAAATAGTTGCAAGACCCACTTTTTGTGACTTTTTTTAAATGCCCATGTGGCAAAATTTCTTTCAGTCAGGGGCTTGAGTAGTTTTTACTTCAGCCTCATCATAAATTAGGACTGTATCATCCTGGAGTCCTTATCGTATCCCTCACAGAGGATTGCCCCAGGCTGGATACGTTTGTAGCCATATATATTATAGGTCATTATAATGGTTTTTCAGCATCTCCAAGACAGCAAGCAGATCTTGAAAACAGTAAAAAAAAAAACGCAAAATCTTTTAGAAAACCATTATATTTTGGTAAAGTCAACTCTTTTTTTTATATTTTTTATATTTTTGGATGCAGTTTTATTAATGGGTCGTTGCTGTCGCCCCTTTTCACTTGTGCAGCTCTGAAGCCACAGAACGCAGGATCGTCACTGAATCGTCGGTGGAAATCTACAGCGACAGCTGCTGCAGCAACCCAGGGCGTAGAGGCCAAGACTTATGTGCACCCTGATAAGAAGTAAGTAGTATGGGTGTGAAGCCTGGCCGGCCGGATTTCGACTGGTGTGGGTAATTTATTTAATTTTTTTCCTTTTTTAAATGCTGCAATAAATGTCACTTGAAGGCCTTGTCTACAAGTTATATATTGATGACCTTTCCTCAGAATTAGGACTCGTGCACACGGCCGTAAGTGTTTTACGGTTCGCAAATTGTAGATCCACACAATGCTGGCAGAGTCCATGCTGACGTTTATTTTTTTTAAACTTTCGTTGATATGTCCTACCCTTGTCCGCAACAGACAAGAATAGGACATATTATTTTATTTTTATTTTTTGTGGGGCCACGGAACGGCCGTCCATATGCGGGCAGCGCACTGCGTGCTGTCTGCATCTTTTGCAGCCGCATTGAATAGAACAGATCTGCGTCTGATCTGCAAAAAATGCAGATCAGATGTGGACAGAAACCAAGGACGTGTGCATGCGCCCTAATCCATAACGGTTTAGTAGGGGGTTCAACTTTTGGCACCCTCGCCTGTGACATTGGGTCCATTGGTCACATAGCCGTCCTGCAGCTTGGTTCCATTCGGGTGAATGGGGCAGAGCTGCAGTACCAAGCACAGCCACTATCCAATGTACGGCGCTGTGCTTGGTAAACTATGAAGAGGCTGCAGTGCTTTTCCAGGCACTGCAGTCCCTTCAAAGTCAGACCCCCACTGATTTGATATTGATGAATTGACCTGAGGAAAGGCCATCAGTATTTAACTCCTGAATAACCCCTTTTAAAGGGGTTGTGCCATCTCAGACATTGGCAGCATATCGCTAGGATATGTCTGATATGCCCAATGTCTGATATCTGTGGTTCCCACCTTAGTACCTGCACCTATACTTAAAACGGAGGCCGCAAAGTCCTGGATGGCGCATTGCTCATGTGTGGGCGACCTCCATTCATTCCTATGGTAGCGCCGTAAATATCAGGCTTGGCCATTTCCGTCAGCCCCATGAAGGTGAATGGAACAGCTTGGCTACTTTTGGTACTCCCATAGGAATGAATGGAGTGAGGCCGCGCATGCGTGGGGTGCCCTCCGGGACTTTGCAACACTTTGCAAAAATCCTTACTTCGTGAAAATACCTTACCCCTTGTGACTTCCGGGGGTGTGCGCCTCAGTGCAAGCGCGCTACCACGGCACAGGTAAGCTAAAATTACAGGGAGCGCTGAACCACAGACACCACGCGTGCGCCCTCAAGGGTAAGGAGATCATACGGTCTCTTCTCAATACCCTCGCACTGTGCACGCGCGGATTGTGAAATCTCCTTTTGCTCTCAGCCATCCGGGGGTGGGTGCAGCATATTGGGGGGGGGGGGGGGGGGGGGGCGCCTAACCCAGGTAAGGAGATTTCACATTCCGCGCATGCGCAGTGTGAGGGTAAGGAGAAAAGACCGTCAGATCTCCTTACCCCTGAGGACACACGCGTGGTCCTGTGCTTCAGCGCTCCCTGTAATTTTAGTTTACCCGTGGTAGTGCGCTTGCGCTGAGGCACACCCCCCCGGAAGTCATGAGGGGTAAGTTATTTTTCCTGAGTAAGGATTTCTGTTAGAACACCGGCTCCGTTTTAAGTATAGGTGCGGGTCCCAGAGGTGGGACCGATGCCTATGGGACTTCGGGGGCATATCCTAGCGATATGCCCCCCAATGTCTGAGATGGTACAACCCCTTTAACTGTAGAGCTACCTATATAGGTATTATGCTATCGGATCAAGCCTCTTCCTTAAAGGGGTTGTTCACCTTTTTGTGGAGCTAGCATGGCTGGACCAGCTGTGGTAATCCTACTTGCCTAATCCCTTCTGTTGTGTTCTGGCTCCATCACTGTTTTGCCGGATCTGCAAGTCCCAGGTCTCCCGGTGTTGAAATATGGTTTGGTGCTGGGACGCGTAATCGCAGAAGCCATTGACTGGCTACAGCAACATGACCCAGTGAAATGCCACATGGGTTAGATGTCACCACTGCGGACAGTGACCCGGCGTCAAGCTGGATGTTGATAAGACCTGCAGAGCTGGCGGGCCAGTGATGGAGCTAGACCCCAGCCTTGGGCTCAGGAAGTATTTTTACCGCTGTAGAAAAGCTCCTCAAAGGTGAACAACCCCTTTAAGTCCTGTTGTAAGTCCTGTTGGGGCATTTGGACATCATAGATGGGTGGTCGCTGTGCACTTTATGGATGGACGGCGTAGTTTCTACTATATAATGTAGCTCCCATTTCTAGTTTCTTGCACCAGGTTGACTATGTTGTCCAGCTGACTGAGTCGTACTCTTTATCCAGGAAACCTAAAACCGGGATTCTGATGCTGAACATGGGTGGTCCAGAGACCCTCGATGATGTCCACGATTTCCTACTTAGATTATTTTTAGACAAAGACCTCATGACTCTTCCAGCACAGAGGTATGTAAATCTGCATGTTATCCCCCAAACTCACTGTGTAAAATCTCTGAATATCTGTGATACTTAAAAGGGAATTCTGAGAGGGACCCCTGTGCAGGATCCTCATCTCCTGACCAGAGTGAAGAGCGTCCACAAATAGCATCTCCCTGACTCTGGAGGACCCGTCCCGTATTACACAGACATCCTATTGATATGATTGGGCACAGTATGATGGCGCCACTAAGTAACTGAAAACTTACTGGTAGGTTTTCCCACAGGGTGCCAGCAGGAGGACACTTTGTGATCATTGAGACATTCTTAGAGGTTTTCTTCCTCCATTTTTAATTTAATAAATTTTTTTTTTTTTTTTCTATTTTCTAAATTCCCAATGGTAAGGATACTGGATGGCCATAATTATGGGGCAGTCGCTGCTCCCACTGGGAACTACATACTGGAAGCTGCTGGTCTTGTATTGTAGATGTAAAGAAAGAAACTGTCTTCTTTTTAGTAAACTTGGACCTTTTATTGCCAAACGCCGCACGCCAAAGATACAAGAACAATACCGAAAAATTGGCGGTGGATCCCCTATTAAAAAATGGACTGCACTTCAAGGAGAAGGCATGGTGAAGCTGCTGGACGAGCTCTCCCCGGCCACGGGTAAATCTTACTGATAGACTGCGTTTTTCACGGTATAATTTAATGTGACGCTACATATTAGATAGTAGAAGCCCTCCCTCTGACATATTGGGGCTTTCACGCTGGTCTTTGATAGACCTTGAGCTGCCAGATGATGCACCTAACTTAAAGTAGGCACTTCCTGCAGCAGTCCATGTGCCTAGATTGAAATTTAACTTCTGTTTCCACATGTATATTAGTGAATTTGCCCCTACTACTTCCCAGTGACGAAAACGGCGTAAACCGCTTGTTGCATGGACGTTTAAAAAGTTGCAAAACTTTGTTTTAGTCGCTCTGTATATTAAAAATAATTGTGCCGCCATGTTAGGCCTCATGCATATGGCTGGGTTTGGGTTACAGACCTGGGCAGATGTACAGTACGTGAGGCCTCTGCTCTGTCACATGGAGGTTTCACGTGAATACTGCTTTGCCGTCCTATACAATCGGATTAACAAAGGCCAGAAGGATGCTTTTTGGCTTCTGTTGGGTGAATGGAGGCCTAAATAAAAATGAAGAAATGTGAACATGGTTCCCCCCCCCCCCCCCCCCCCCCTGTACGCACTCGTGCATATGTCCTGAATGGGGACAGAGGGGAATGTTCCTGCAGACACCAATGCCTGCTCATCTCCCCAAGACCACTAGCATCAGGCATGTTAAAATCCAACAGCCCGAACCTTATCTTCCCACGACATCTGCCATCAAGGGAGTGTCGAGACCCCCATACACATTGTGGTCGACCAGTGTCCCTGTCATTGGTGTGTTCAGCAGGCATTGAGTGTGAGTCTTCACTTGTTTCAGTTTGAAGGAAATATGTCCTGTAACTTGCACTCATTGACAACAAACCCTACACCAAGAAGGAGATGTTGGAATGAGTGTGAATTAAAGTGATCACAATATTAGAGGAAAGGAGTAGATTATTGGGGAAAACTGTACAATACGTTTTTAAAAAGATGGGATGCGGCCGTGCATGGAGGCATACGGGTTCCTGGTATCCTGAGACGCATTCGCCCACAGATGTTACAGCTGGGCCTGTAGATCCTGCACACTTGTAGGTTGGTGAAGCTGGCGTCCCAGCTGGTCCCATAAATGCTGGATTGGTGATGGATCTGGTGACCGGGCAGCTGAGGAAGTGTTGTAATCGGGAGGAGACATTCCTGGGAAACCCTTGCTGATTTAGCAGCCTTTTGATCTTTAGATAAGGGAGGGTCCTGCCTTGGATGCAGTCTCTGATTAGATTTTAAGGTTTATGTTGTTGTCGACTTCGAAGCATTTACTATGTTGTACAGCAGTGTGTATAATCTGCCCCCCTCCCCATCTCCTGTAACGAAGTATCTGACTGGTCCCAATGTGGAACTGGTAGTTCATAACAAAGGGGTTTTCTGACTGGTTTATACTGAAGACCTATCTTCAGTATCTGATCTGTGAGGGCCCAAGATCCCCGTTGATCAGCTGTTTGATGCGGGTGACCGCCACGGCCTTCTCGCAGCTTTTCCTGGGCCAGTCATGTCACGTTCATCGGTCATATGGCCTGGGCGCAGCTCAGCCCCCACCCAAGTGAATGAGACAGAGCTGCAATACCAAGCACAGCCGCTATACAATACTCGGTGCTGTGAGAAGGCGTGCTCAATGGAACGCCGCAGCCGCGTCATAAAGGTGATTGACGGGGGTCCTGGGTGTCAGACCTCCACGAATTAGATAATGATGACCTATCCAGAGGATAGATAATATATTATATAGAGCAGCACAGCAGTACCTTAGTATGGAACTTCAGGAGTGCATCAGCCCATCCAAAGCCCCAGATCCATAGGGGTCAATATGACAGCATCTGAAAGGGAAAGCGATGGCAGCATCTCCAGTCCAACGAGATTTATTCACACGTGGTGCACGAGACAAAAGGTCCAAAGACAGCAATGTTTTGGCTACATGGTAGCCTTTTTCAAGCTACTTCTGAAGTTTAAAACAGGAGTATATAAAGCACATATGATCCCTCCTCCCAATGTGCTTTATATAACGCCGAAACGTTGCTGTCTTTGGACCTTTTGTACCGTCTCATGCACCACGTGTGAATAAATCTTGTTGGACTGGAGATGCTGCCATCGCTTTCTTTTTTAAATGCTATCCAGAGGATAGGTAATCAGTATAAAACAGTCAGAGAACCCCTTTAATAATTAACCATCCATAACAGTTTTCCTGAGAAATTTTAGTTTTTATCTTTTTGCAGCACCACATCAATATTACATTGGTTTCCGTTACGTACATCCGCTTACTGAAACCGCCATTAAAGAAATGGAAAGTGACGGAGTAGAGCGAGCAATTGCCTTCACACAATACCCCCAGTATAGCTGCTCCACCACAGGTGAGGAGATTACTTTGTTTGTTTTTTTTGTTTTTGTTTTTTATGCAGGGGGAAAGGTAATATTACATGGCGGCCATTCAATGAATATCCATCTACATAATATGTAGGGCTCTACAAAAGGGAGCGCTTCCACTTGTTAGCGGTTCTCTCCTGTGGCTCCTAGGTTGGGTCCTTACTTTACTACATTGATGTTCCCTAATTGGATCCCTAATGGATCTAAAAAAAAAAAATATTCCATACCTTACTTACATTTCCACGTGTTATGAATCATTGGTCTGGATTAACAATGTTTTTAGCACTGGGGAATCCCTAGAAAAAAGTTTGGATGTCAAGGAATGTCTACCAATTAATTAGGTACAGTAATGTGTTCACTTTTTATTTTTTTCATGCAGCAAAGTGGCAGAAATTCTACCCATTGAGGTTTAAAAAATAAAATAAAAAAAGTCCCCACACCCAAAAAAAAATGGTTAAAGGCCAGGAATGTTTGCAACAAATAAGCCTTACTGATGTGCTTAGTAACCCGCCGTTCCAGTGCTGCAGTCAGTGGTCCTCGGCGGGGACGTCCCAGATTTCCTGACGTGACCGCTGAGGCCAATTATTGGTTTCAGAAGTCGCGTGGAGTAGTCGGCTACATAATCTCTGAAGCGGCTGGGGAACAGACCGGTGGGTAAGGCTTCTCTCTTTAGTTTAACATTCCTGGCCCTTAGTCACAGAAAGGGACTGAAAATTCAATAACTGTCAAATTGGTGCTCAGGAGGAACCGGATTGCACCCATTTAATGCATGTTTTCATTCTGCTCAGTTACCCCATTCAATCTCCTAAAGCCCACACTGAGCTTTATTTTTACTAACCTGGGCTTTGTGTGGCACGTGGTACCAGAGGCGGACTGTTTTATAGTAGTGCTGGGAACTTCATTACTTAGTGCAGTGGTCTGCCACCTATGATGAAGTCACTACAACTCCCAGCATGCTCAACCAGAGCTTCCTAGGAGATGGATATCACTGGTCCATAGTGTATGCCTCTGCTCCACTCATTGGGGATTTGTGGAGGAAGAGAGAGCCTTCTGCGCTGTGTCCTGTCCTGATTCCTGGATGCTACTGTAGACTGTTGGAGTGATGTCATTGTGCCCTTCTGTATCCGTCTTTAGACAAGTCGTAAGACGGAGCTGCACTGATGGCCTCTACGAATCCACCCTTTGCGATGTAAATGAACAGTGCCAATTCAAAATATTTTTCGGGGCACTTTGGAATTACAGCGGTTTTATTGACCATCACTGAGTTGCATTTTTATTTTTTCCTTTCTCATCCCTCTGTGCAGGAAGCAGCTTAAATGCAATTTATCGATACTATAATTCTAAAGGTATAAATCCCGGTATGAAGTGGAGTGTGATTGACAGATGGCCAACGCATCCTCTTCTCATCCAGGTAAGTAACAATGTGGATCTTTGTATGGCTAGTTTCACCTTTGGAGTTGGGTGATCCGGCCGGCGGTTCTGGCAGAGAATGACGAGACTCTGACTGATGGAAAATGCTGCATGCAACGGTTTTTATCTGGCCGACTCAGCATATTTGCCGGGTAGTGGCTGGATCTTTGCTGGACCCCATTACAGTATTGTCAATGGGGTCTATCGGACAGGCGGCAATATTCTACAATGCCAGATCCGGAGGACTTCGGCAAGCTGTTCCCCACCGGAACAGCCTGTCTGAGACTCTGCCGTAGATGTGAAATCCTGCCTATCTGGTGTTTGATGACTGGGTCAGCTGCTCTTGTTGAATACTGAAATTTTATATATCTTTACCCCTCTCCCCTCCCCCTTTAGTGTTTTGCTGATCACATCCAAAAAGAACTGAAAATGTTTCCAAAAGAAAAGAGGGCGGACGTGGTCATTCTTTTCTCTGCGCACTCTTTGCCAATGTCGGTATGTACCCTGATGTAAAAAAAAATAATTATCTCCCTTTTCAAATTATGAGACATATTTATTAAGACTGGCATTTTAGCCGCTGGTCTTAACCACTATACCTAGTGGTGGATCCGCTGGTGTTATGTAGAGGAGCCGGCCTCTCCATAACTTCGGCGGATCCACCTCCGCTTCTGTATGTAAGACAGCTACAGAGCTGTCTTACGTTTAGACTATTTTCTACTCCCTGAAACAGACATAGAAAATGGTAAATGGGACCAGCCTCCCGGCCCATCCCTTGCCACACCCGCTTTTTTTAGACCCAGTGGGAGCTGGGAAAAGTCGCAGATTGCGGCACAACTAACCGGTGCTTCCCAATCTGCACCTAAAATACGCCTAATATAGGTGTATTTCGGCTTCATGAATGACCTCCCTATGTTTTTAGGAAACCTGATTCTGAGTGGTTGCTACACTTCCTACCCCTGCTGTCTGTGTTAGCATCTATCCTCTGCAGTCATATTAAAGGGGTATTTTCATCTTGGACATTTATGGCCTATCTGCTGGAAATGCCATACATTTCTGATGGATTCAAGTTTCACCTCTGGGATCTACACCCACCTCAAACAGCAGTCCTGGAACCCAATCCTGCTTGGTGAGGCAGCAAATGAATGGAGGAGAGGTGGCCATGCATGTGTGCAGCTATCTGTTCACTTCTATGAGAATTTTGGAAACAGCCGAGCAGCCTTGATCTGCTAACTCCCTCAGAAGTGACTAAAGAGGGCGAAGTGGAAGAGTGAGGTTGCTGCACACATGGAGGTACAGCTCTCTCCATTCTCTTTTGGTGATGGCAGAGAGAGAGTGCACTGGACCTGTGTGTGGAGAAAAAAACACAAAAAGCCAATAGACCAAAAGACGTGTGTAGGGCTTGCATGTCATGTTTTCCATCCGTGTTTTGCTAAGGCTACTTTTTACACTCGCGTTTGGTGCAGATCCGTCATGGCTCTGCACAGACGGATCTGTTCAGATAATACAAATGTCTGCATCTGTTCAGAACGGATCCGTTTGTATTATCTGTAACATAGCCAAGACGGATCAGTCTTGAACACCATTGAAAGTCAATGGAGGACGGATCAGTTTTTTATTATGCCAAATTGCGTCATAGAAAACTGATCCATCCCCATTGACTTACATTGTGTGTCAGGACGGATCCGTTTGGCTCAGTTTCATCAGACGGACACCAAAACGCTGCAAGCATCCAGAGCGGAATGGAGACTGATCGGAGGCAAACTGATGCATTCTAAGCGGATCCTTTTCCATTCAGAATGCATTAGAACAAAACGGATCCGTTTTGGACTGTTTGTGAGAGCCTTGAACGAATCTCACAAACGGAAAGCCAAAACGCTAGCGTGAAAATAGTCTTGCATATTATTTAACATCCTAACCCCTGCAGTGCCCTTACGGTATACATGATGCTACCTGGACATTGCGCGGTTTCCCTCTCCCCAGTATAAAGTACCCCTTTAGTACCCCTCAGTTCTGCTTGGGTTAAAAATAAATGCATAAATTTACTCGCCTCATCCACTTGCACGCGCTGTGACAGTTGCTCCTCATTAGATGCAAAAGGACCTGCGCTCCCAGCGCAATGACATCGCCATGCAATCGCACTGCTATTTACTGGCCGTAAAAAACAAAACATTGGCTTCAATTGGCTGTGTTATGGCAGTTAAAAAAATAAAACTGCCTTATGGCTGTTTTTCACAGCATTGGGAATGTAACCTTTTAAAGGGGTTGTCTCATCATGGACAATGGGTGAATGGGTGCATATCGCTAGGATATGCCCCTATTGTCTTGTAGGTGCAGGTACCACCTATATTGAGAACAGAGCACCGCAAGGTGGTGGCTGGAGGACTCCGGTCCGGCCACCATCAAGCCGGCACTCCATAGAAGTGAATGAGAGCGTACTGCGCATGCCGGCCTCACAGAAAATGAACGGAGGGCGGCTGCATGTGCCCTCCTTCACTTGCGGGGCCCCGTTCTCAATATAGGACAATCGGGGCATATCCCCTCCCCTTCTTTTTTTAAATTATTTTTGTGTGATGAAAGCTGTAAACTTTCTGTATCAGTTACTTACGGTTTTCAAGATCGCTGCTTGATGTAATTCAGTAGAAACCTCCTTTTTTAGTTCCAGGAGATAAGTCTGTCATATTTTGGGGTGCTAGTTTTCTAAGCTGATCTTTGTTGCTTTACAGGTGGTGAATCGAGGAGATCCGTACCCACAGGAAGTTGGAGCTACAGTGCAAAAAGTAATGGAGAAACTTAATTTCTCAAATCCCTACAGGCTTGTGTGGCAATCCAAGGTATGTTACTCTCCTGCAGATCTGTAATTCATGATGTAATCATGAACACCAGGGGTCTTCCCATCTCAAGATTTGTGGCATATGGCTAGCCAACACTTACCCTAAGTTCACACCTGAGCGTTTTACAGCGCGTTCAAACGCGCTGTAAAACGCTCAACACATGAAAACCAATGCTTCCCTATGGGAATGGTTCTCACCTGGGCGTTTTACAGCGCGTACGATCGCGCTGTAAAACGCCTGACGCATAATCAAGTACTTGAGCTTCTTTGGGGCGTTTTGACGCGCGTTTGTGGCCATAGGACACTGCAGTCAATGACACAAACGCGCGTTTACTATTACAAAAAACGTGCGTGAAACGCTCAGGTTTGGGGTCTTACCCTGCTTTCACACCTATCTCCAGACCGGGACCCCTGAATTGAAGGGTGAACAGCTACGGCCTCCCTTCAGTTCCCACAACAATCCCATAGCGGTGAATGGAGAGGTGGCTGCACTTGCTATAGGAATTCCAAAGATGGCCAAGAGCACTTCCTCGGCTCTTTTCAGGAGTCCCATAGCAGTGGATGGAGAGGACACCGCACATGTGCTGGAAAAGGGAGCAGGTCCCAGAGGTGGGACCCGCACCTGTCTGACATCAGTGGCATATTGTAGCGATATGCCACAAGTCTTGAGCTGGGGAAAGCCTTTAAAGCCTGTATTTCCAGTTTTCTCTTGTGCACAGTGCATGGGCTCTCAATATGTCACTTGTTGGTATGAAATTATCATGTGATTCCGCTGAATGGCTTTAGTCTAATCCTAGCACAATGAGCATTAATCCTGTAGGAAACTGCTCCTTTAGAATAAATCTGTAGGTCTGAGAAGTATGGAACTCATTAAATCCTGTGTGCTGCCTGATTAGTTTTGGGGCTATGCATTTAAGGCGTTTTTTTATAAATGTATTGATATGAGGCAGATGACAGCAGGGCCAATGATTTGAGGAGGAGCGATCCTGTAGTTATATTGTGAACACTGAAGTCCTATAGAGGTCTTCCATGTCGAGTGAAGGTTCTAGTCACATCCTGCATCTACTACAATAGGATCCACATTCATCATTATAAAACAGCAAAGTTTATCGTGCTGATTTTGCTCTGATCTAGTGACACTAGATGGCACTGTCTCGCTATAGAAATGGATACCTTATTTTTGTAGTGTAAGTGGGTATAGACCGCTATTGACAATGGGTTTTGATGGATGTAAGGAATAGCTTTTTGCCGGAAGGCCCAGCTGCCTCATGTAAAACATGATGAGCTTTCTGCTCTGAAGAGGGAGGTGGGGGGATTAAAGGGGGATTCCAATCTCAGACAGTGGCAGTGCCCCCACTGTCTGATAGGTGGGACCCGCACCTATCTCGTAAACTGAGCCAGCAAAGTAAAGGAGGGCGCACCGCTCATGCGCGTCCGCCCTCCATTAATTTCTATGGGGTCGCCAAAAATGGCCAAGCGCTGGCTCGGCTATTTCCGTTGGCCTCATATAGATGAATGGGAGCGCATCGGGCTTGCGTGGCCACCGATTCCATTCACTCGCTCGGCCCTATAGAAATGAATGAAGGGCGGCCACGCATGTGCGGTGTGCCCTCCTTCACGTTACCGGCTCAGTTTACGAGTTTACGCGATTTCCTCAGTGCATCAAACAAATGTCTTTGGGAGAAGGGGTATTCGCATCTCAGACAATGGGGGGGCATATCGCTAGGCTATGCTCCCATTGTCTGATAGGTGCAGATCCCACCTCTGGGACCTGCACCTATCAGACAATGGGAGCATATCCTAGCGATATGCCCCCCATTGTCTGAGATGCGAATACCCCTTCTCCCAAAGACCTTTGTTTGATGCACTGTGAGGAAATCGCTTTCTCAGATGCTCTCAGCCAATCAACATTGTTGAGAACTTAGCCATCCTGATTGGCTCAGAGCAGAAGGCCCCTTTTTTTTGAGTGCTCCTCCCAGATCTTTTTCATCTGGATGCCAGGTGCAGTATACAGATGTAGTAGAGTTAACACGCATGCTTTAACTAAATGCGTTAAGCAAACGCCTTCAGTTGCTTTTAATGGCTTTTGTTTCAAGATAACACGATGAGTTAAGAAATTTGAGCTGAGTTTGTGTGTTAACCCTGCTACATCCGTACATCCAGTATTTTAAGGAACATATATATTTTTTTTAATTCCTACTTTTAACAAGTGTGTTATATCGAACCTGTTAATAGCAGAGGGAATGGGAGTTGGAGTTATATGCAAATAGGATGCTTAAAGGGTGATAAAGACAACCATATCTTAATTTGCTCTAATGCCATTGTAACCATTTCTTGTTCATTGACTCCTTAGGTTGGACCCATGCCCTGGTTAGGTCCTTCTACAGATGACACTATCAAAGGTCTGTGCCAGAAAGGGAAAAAAAATATTCTTCTGGTCCCCTATTGCCTTTACCAGTGACCATATTGAAACTCTATATGAGCTGGATATAGAATATGCTGAGCATCTGGGCAAAGAGGTAATGTGAACTCTTAAGTATAATTTCATATCTCTTAATCAGGTTGCCCCCCCCCAAATTCTATTTTTACTTGAAACTGTTTTATGGTGGATTTTAAGGTACGGGAATAAATAGGCTTCAACAATGGCTCAGTGAATAAAAGGTTTACGAAGCAATGATAAAAATACGTAGTACAGATCACATACAACATGGAATAAAGAAACAATCCCTTAACCTACAGTCAGTGTGCAAGCTCTTCTGCCAATTCCCAAAAATGGTGGAACACAAACAGATATCTTCCTTTGAGCGTAATTCTCTGTTACATGCATAGAACTTTTATACCTGGCCTAGCGCCCCACCTTCCCTAAAAAGGTCTTCAGTGTGTAGCACACATGTCCTGGGCTAAGCAGTAACTCCGATACACTCACTGGTAAGAAGATTATCTTCTCAGGTCAGAGAAAAAAAAAAAATCCTTCTGCTTCCAGCTCCATACGCTGTACAGTTTTCTGCGGTTGCCTGAAACGGCTGATTGTGATGTTGCTAGGTGTCGGACTCCCACCGATCTCATATTGATGACCTGTCCTGAGGATAGGTCCTCAATATCTGTAGCCCGGACAACCTCTTTAAATATTGTGGACGTATTTTGGTATCCTCAGGACTGTTACAATACATCTGTGGCATCACTTATGAGTGGTGTACGCTGTAACAAACAGAAATACATAAAACCTGCAGCAGAACAAGTTATTTTTTCCGGCCCTTTTTATTTTGGAAAAAAAATAAAAATCTAAATAAAAATGTATCTAAACGTGACACCTGCATGAAGTAAAACAAAAGCAAAGCTACATTGGAAAAAAGTAAAGAAATCATGACCACAGGAATGCAAAGAGAAAAAATACTAAAGTTCCTCTGATCCTTAAGGCCATATTGGGTGCGTTTTTACCATCTCCGAGTGGAGCGCAATTGTATTTGTGTTCAGGCTACATCGCTCCTCTAAGTTTACGCAACCCCCCCCCGCCCAATTCCCCCTCAAGATTTGGTTTGTACATTTGGCCATAACTTTCATTGGATCTTAAGCATTGTGTTCAGCAGTGTAACAGACGACAACCGCAAGACTCATTCCTCTTTGTCTTCAACTCTTTCAGTGCGGAGTGGAGAACATCAGACGGTCCGAATCTCTTAATGGAAATCCATTGTTCTCCAAGGTATCAGTATTGTTAAACTTGGTTTAATGCTATTGACTGTGGGCCGGTGATTATTGGTTCTTGCTTCTTAGCGCTGCTACAATGCACAAAAATCTATTCTCGTTTTAAGTGGGAAGAAGCCAAGTTAGCATAAACACTCCCAGACTTGCGTGGAGGCTATATACACCACGCACAATTGGAAGAGACAGCCTGTGCTTAAAAGTCACAAGGTTTCCTTTGTACAATGTCTTCCCAGGGGTGCCTGGGATTGAGAATGGGGAAAGCAGCACGGAGCAATCGATGAGGGAAAAGTTGGAGATTTGCCTTAGTTTTGCTCTATTTGATTGCCACCAGCGCGTTTTACGTCTGCAGCAAATGTTTACATTTTATCGGATTTCTTTTGTCTAATTTGGCTTATTTTTTGTTTCGTTTTTTTTTCCAGGCTCTTGCCGACTTAGTTCTTTCCCATCTTAAGTCCAATGAGATCTGCTCGAAACAGTTAACTCTGCGGTGCCCGATGTGTGTTAACCCTGTCTGCGGAGAGGCGAAGGATTTCTTCAAGAAACAGAAGCTGTGACGCTACGCAAGATAAAAAGCACAAGCTTTCAGGATGCAATTATTTTTTTTTTTTGTTGTTCTTCCAGTTTTACTAAATTTATGTATCTTTTATTTATATATTATTTTTTTTTTATTATATATAAAAGCGGCTGTGCACCTGTTTTGGCATAGCTGAAAAGAGAAGCATGCTTGCCTGCTTCCTGGCACTAGCTGCTGCACGCCCAGGATGTAAGCGTCCGCTTTTGACTCTGCACCCAATCGCTGGCTACCTGCTCCCCTTGTGTCACATGACCATTCAACATGATGGAGCAGGTCACCACTGCAGCTAGCGATTGGATGCAATGGCGTCAAAACGGAAGTTTTACATTTTGTGAGCAAAGGGGAGTGAAGATGTCAGGAAGCAGGTACAGATGCTTCCCTTTGGAAGTCTGCCTGAGGGGGGAGGGGTTGGCAAAAACTGTGCCAAAGGTGCACAACTGCATTTAAGCACTAAAGGATTTCCACGTACCGCCCATTATCTGAAATAATGTCCATAGGCAGGTGATATTTAAGGGTGTACTCTCGCCTTAAAGTGCTGGCATAGTGTTAGGCTATGTCATCTGTTTGTTTCTGAGTGTTCGGGTCTGACCTCTGTGACCCACAATGATCTTGAGAAGGAAAGGGCTGTAGCAGTGGTGTCGGCTATATATGAGAAACGTTGTAAAATTCTGCATTCCATCGACTAAAAACAGACAATTTTCCATCTGTGTGAAATCGGTGGTGAGACAGCATTCTATGTGTCCAGTTATTTCCCCGCTTTTATCATCTCCTAGCAACCATATGTAAAAACGGACTGCACATGGACAATGGCGCATTGAGTGCCTTAGGTGAGTTTTTAGTGCGAAAAACAGACCAAAATATTGCATGCTGCTCAAACCACTGGTCTGCAAAGAAAATCAGACCTGTGAAATGTCAGCGTTCAGTCTGTGCTGTCTAGTCTATGTTTGGACAACATACGGACGTGATCATTGCTCGTATCGGTGCGCCCTTACTGGTTTTCCCTGCACTGCGGCACTGCCGCCACCTGCTGTGCAGGGAGCTACATCCAGACCCCTTCATTAGAAGGGAATGCAATGGTGTGGCCCTTGTATTCTAAAGGGAATCATCAAGTGATCGCATTTCTTAGCGATATACCATAGCTTTATAAGGGCTCATGCACACCACCGTATGTATTTTGCAGTACGAACAAAATACGGATGATTTCTGTGATGCGGACAGTAATAGGACATGTTCTATTTATTAATTTTTTTTTGCGGAAATGGACACATGGAAACAGAATGCAGGTGGGGTAACGTCTGTGTGGTTTTTTTTTTTGTGGCCCCATTGAAATGAATGGTTCTGCATATGGACCACCAAAATAAACGGAATGGACATGGACAAAAAAAATGTTCATGTGCATGAGCCCTTATCTGTAGCTGCAAGATGTTATAAAAGAGCACCCAGAAGGCTAGAGCTACATGCCAACCTTAGGTGTAACCGGTGTTGCACGATCAAGGACTACAGTGTAGCACGGCAGCCATAGATATGAATGCAGTTGAAGCGTGACTTGCACATTTACCGTGACCCCAAAGTGGCAGGGCTGTATTTATATATATTTTTTTTGTAATTCTGGGGTTGCGGTCGTGGCAAACGTGCAAGCCCATTCAGTTCTGTGGCTACACTGCAATCCGTGGTGGCGCGACAAGATCTCCGTGTAGTCCTAAACCTAATGTCTCATTACATGAGGCCTTAAAGCAGTGACTTGTAAAATTCTGTTGCACGGACTCTAAAATTGATATGAATGGTGTCCGCTCCTAACTACTCAGCAAGTGTCCCCCTGAGTATGGCAAGTGCTCAGACATTTGTCATAGACCCAGGTCCCCTGCCTCACAATTGGCATTGTCATCTCTGTCCTAATTCACACATCCCTGCACAGAATGGAGGGGTAACCATCTAATCGGTGTGGATCCAAGCTGTTGGATCTGTTCCCCTGAAGCAGCAGGGCATGTGTGACTGCTGTTGCTCCATTCATTTTATGTGGGAGTGCCAGAGGGAGCACTCCGCCAATCTTAGTGAATAATGGCGTGGCAGTGTTCATATGTGACCTACCACTCCGTTTGGGTTATGAGACCCCCTATACTTGTGATTGTGTCCCAATGGTCGGAGAAGGCTGTCCCCCTATCTTCTGGATAATTTGGTGTATTCTGTTTGGTGGCCGTCATTCATTGTGTGCACAGTGTTTAATACAATGAACGATCATGATGGCCAGAGAAGGGGGTGTACTGTGCATGTGCGGTCCAGGGTTCTCACCACTGTAGGAAGTGATGAAGATGTCGGCCATGAGCCAGGGCGAGGAGTGGGACTGGATTTCTTGCATCTGTTGGGTTGTGGTCGCAGCAACTTATGAGTCACAACATGACCCCCATTTACCTACACTCAGTGTAATGTAGCATCACTTGCTATGAGTTTTGGCTGCACAACATCTGTCGCAGGCCAAAGTCACCACAGTGCCTCAGCCATACAGAAGGAAGAACAGTACAGTGTATTTTACAGAATCTATATGCAAAGTTATATTTAATGCCTGCCTGCAGTGAGGATTTTTAATTTTGTGCCATATATTTTCAATAAAAAGTAAAGTTTTATATAGCAGAATACCCCTTTAAATTATGTACCAGAATCAGCATCCTGAGATACAGACCAGTGGGACTGGAGAAAAGAGAAGGCCAATTTTCTGCCTCTGGTCGTATAACATGGAGGAATGTATTATGCCTCATGCAGATGTCCGTGTCAGTTTTGGATCAGTGGTAAAACGGACTGTGTTCAATCCGTGTTTTCTCCCGTGACAGATCCATGTTGGGTCCGTGTGTTGTTGTTTTTTCTGTCCGTGTTTCACTGACACTGAACAGCTGATAAATAATTTTCAAAGCATCTCTTCTTATGATCTGTGGAATACGGATGCAACACGGATGGCATCTGTGTTTTTCACGGACCCATAGACTATAATGGGCGTGAGAGATCACTGATGTGTGAATGGGGGACGTGTGCTGTCTGCAGAGAACACGTACAGCACACGTACGTGAAACACTGACGTGTGAATGAGGTTTTAGGCTACTTTCACACTTGCGTTTTTACTGGATCCGGCAGGGTTCAGCAAAAACGCTTTCGTTACTGATAATACAACCATCTGCATCCGGATCCGGTTGTATTATCTTTAACATGGCCAAGATGGATCCGTCAGGAACTCCGTTGAAAGTCAATGGACGACGGATCCGTTTTCTATTGTGGCAGAGAAAACTGATCCGTCTTGCTCTGCATCCCAGGACAGAAAGCAAGCTACAACATGCTGCGGTTTGCTCTCCGGTATGAGAATGGAACGGAATGCAGTTTGGAGCATTTCGTTCTGTTCAGTTACGTTTTTGTCCCCATTTTTTCCAGTATTGATCCCCTATGACGGATCTCAATACCGGAAAACTTAAACGCTAGTGTGAAAGCAGCTTAAATCCTGATGTTCAGATGGAGTAAGGCCTCTTAATAAAAGTGGTGCATGTTCTGCTGGTCCATGCAGCAGAAAAGCAAATGAGTTTCTGGCGTAAATTATAGCGAATTGAGAAGTCACACATACATTCTGAAAAAACTCCAACTTTTGTATTCCCGGTGTACAACTTTTTCACTAATTTTTTTCGAGCATGTGTCCTACATTTTTTTTTCCTGTGACTTTAGGCTAATTCTACTAATGTGTCAAAGAAATCCAGCAGAGAAGAGCCTGCTTGAGTTCTCTGGTTCTAGCATGGCCGAATAATGCTGCCTGCCTGCGAGACCCCATTGACTATAATGGAATGCAGTGGGGATCCGGGTGGTCTCTGGTATATATGTTGTGTATTGTGTGCAGCAACTTTTGTCCAGCCGAATCGCAGATATGTCAGAGAGCGAGCAGTCCCCACCGTATCCTATTATAGTCAATAGGGTCCAGCGGACATGCGGTACTGTACCGGATCCGGAGGATTCATGCAAGCTGTTCCCTGCCAGAACAGCATTCCAGATGTGTAGGAGTAGCCTTAGTCATTGTGGCATAAATACCATCATTTTGTTGCCCAATCATGAAGATCACAACAAATCCTCTGTAACTCCCTATATCAGGGTTAGTTTATAAAACCAAATATTCACAGATCTTCCATTTCCTTCCGTGCTAAAAAGTTGGGATCTATTTACACAGGCGCACAAAACCACGATGATAATACAAGGTAAAATGTTGTTTGCTGCATGGTCTTTACATGACACGCTACTAGATATAACCTTTTAAGTTGCCCCATTAGTTCCTGACCACAGTGTTTATCTTCTTGTCTGAAGCTTTAGCACAATAGGGAGTCTCGCTCACCACTGTCAGGCCAGCAGTCAGACCAGGGAGGAGTGATGGGCAGTGCCTGAATTGGAGCGCCTCACCTCCCCTATACTATGCCGGACAGGGCTTCTCACATTACACTGATCCGTGCCCTGCTCTTCTGGGGGCTTTGTGTCTCCCACACTATGCTACCCTCGCCCCTTGTAAACATACAATGGACATCAATAAATCCGAGAAAACGCCTTAAGGGTCCATTCACACGTCCGTTGTTTCTTTCCTGATCTGTTCCGTTTTTTGCGGAACAGATCTGGACCAGTTCTGTACCCATTCATTTTCAATGGGTCCTGAAAAAAAAAATCTGACATTGAACTGTCCGATTTCTTTTCAGGACCCATTGAAAATGAATGGGTACAGAACTGGTCCAGATCTGTTCAGCAAAAAACTGAACAGATCAGGAAAGAAACAACGGACGTGTGAATGGACCCTTAAAGTAATGTATCCAGAAATAATCTGCATATTTTACATAATTTAGAATATTATTTTATTTTTTGTGGAACCGCTCTTGGGGTTACTGGTCCTCCTGGTGGAGATCCAGGGGTGTATGGAGTTTTACAAACAACGCTTGCTGGTAAAACGTATGCAAATTTGTTCTCCAGTAGATTAAAAAAAGGCAAATTTTGATAAATCTTTCTTCTGCAGCCTTCAGATTCACTGCATCTGCCAAATGTCAGTTCTCCTCAGTGATTCTGTCAGAGAACTGCTCTGATAACTCAATCTGTAGCCCCTATCCTTACAGTACTTTCCTAACAACTTATAAATAGGGATGAGTGAACCTGTACCACAATGTTCGGGTTCGTACAAACATTATGGTGTCCTGGTACCCGAACCCGGACTTTGCCGCGAAAATCCGGGTTCGATGTTCAGATACTAAATAAAGCTTGTTGAAAAGCTGCAGCGCAGCCAATCAACAAGCTTTCAAGCTGTGGGCACTTTAAAAGCCATCAAAGTCATGCCTTCATACCGGATCACGTGGTGCGCCGCCATTCTGCTCTAACTAGTGTAGGGACAGCATGATGCTGCAGTGAGGGACAGTGTTAAGCTTTTAATGTGGCTGTGAAGTCTGTGGGTGACCAATTTTTGGTGGGTGTAATACACCTCTTTTGCACCAGTGACACATAAATATAACACTTATGAGAGCATTCAATAAGGGGCGTGGTGTTGGTGGTGGAGCTCCTGCTGCAGGGAGAGGATGTGGTCGATCTGTGCCAGCTATGCGCTCAAATGAAACACCTTCCTCTGGTGCACGCAGGCGACAGGACATTCTGCAACATTTTGGCCTGAATACCGCTCTACGAATGGTGAGGCCAGAACAAGTAGAGACGGTAGTAGATTGGATGGCTGACAGTGCCGCCAGTTCCTTCACATTGTCTTCCACCCGGTCTACTGCTGAAAGCGCAGTGTTGCCATCGGCGGCCCATGGGAATCTGTCTTCCACCTAAACCCTTGCACATCAGCCAAGCAGTCTGAGGCCTAAGGCTTGCAGCAGTCAATTATGCGTTTTTGATGACTCTTCTAGCAGGGGTTCCGTGGAACATCCACATAGCCCTGCCCCAGAAGTGGAAACGATTGAGTGCACTGATGCCCAACCACTTATGTTTGAGGATGAGGATGTGGGAGGACCACCGCTGCACGTTTCTAATGATGATGACGAAACACAAGTGTCAAATGCGCCACCTTTCTGCAGTGTGCAGACCGGCCAGGAGGGCAGGGGTGAGGAGTGGGTGGAAGATGATGTGGAGGATGATGAGGTCCTAGACCCTTCATAGAATTAAGGTCATCTGAGTGACGTGCAGGGCCGGCCTTTGGGGTGTGCGGGCTGTGCGGCCGCACAGGGCGTCATAGCAACAGGGGCGCCGGGCGGCCGACAGCTCGCAATGTATATGCGGCAGCGGCAGGCGAGGCTGCACTTGTGTTCTACCTCGGGGCGCCCCCTTCATCTCCCCCTCCCCTGTCTGACCTGCCTGCTGCCCCCGCCGCTGCCAATAAGAAGAGAGACGGGAGGAGGAGGGGAGGGGCTGTGGCCACTATGCCACCAACGTTTCTTATAAAGTTATACAAATACAGGAGGCGGGTGCCGGAATCAAATAGCCGGCACCCGACCTCTGTGACAGGGAGCTGCGATCAGCGGCAGTTGAGTTAACCCTTCAGGTGCGGTACCTGAGGGATTAACTGCCGCTGATCGCAGCTCCCTGTCACAGAGGTCGGGTGCCGGCTATTTGATTCCGGCACCCGCCTCCTGTATTTGTATAACTTTATAAGAAACGTTGGTGGCATAGTGCGCCCCCCCCAACACCCCAACAAACACCCCAGTATAAGAAACGTTGGTGGCACAATGGGAAGTGCCAATGAGGGTTAAAAAATAATTAAAAAAATTAACTCACCTCCTCCAGTTGATCGCGTAGCTGCCGGTCTCCTGTTCTTTCTTCAGGACCTTTGGTGACGTCACTGAGCTCATCACATGGTCCATTACCATGGTGATGGATCATGTGATGAGAACAGTGATGTCACCACAGGTCCTTTGACAGGTCATGAAGAAAGAACAGAAAACAATCAATTGGAGGAGGTGAGTTAATTATTTTTTTATTTTTTAACCCTCATTGGCACTGCCCACTGCACCACCAATGTTTATTATATGGGGGGGGCGCACTGCGCCACCAATGTTTATTATACTGGGGTGTTGGGGGGGCCCACTGCGCCACCAATGTTTATTATACTGGGGGGGGGGGGGGGGGGACGGTGCACTGCGCCACCAATGTTTATCATACTGGGGTGTTGGGGGGGGGGGGGGTGCACTGCGCCACCAATGTTTATCATACTGGGGTGTTGGGGGGGCCCACTGCGCCACCAATCACCAATATTTATTATACTGGGGTATTGGGGGGGGGGGGGGGGCGCACTATGGGCCAGTGCACAGGTGCGGTGATCGGATGGATGTTCTCAGCTGGACACCGGCCGACACTGCGCATGCGCTGGGAGCCTCACCAGCGGTTAGGGTAGGGAAAAAGCACTGGCCCGTACGTAATTTTTCCCTTCCCTAACCGCTGGCGAGGCTCCCGGTGCATGCGCAGTGTCGGCCGATGTCCAGCTGAGAACATCCATCCGATCACTGCGCCTGCGCACTGGCCCATAGTTTTTCCCTACCCTAACCGCCGACGAGGCTCCCGGCGCATGTGCACTCTGCTGTGAAATTTCCCTAACCTGTCGTTGTGCGCCTGCACGGCGCTGCACACCTCCTCACGTCATGTCCGGTGCGACCGGAAGTGACGAGGGTAGGGAAATCTCACGAAGTAGGGGAGTATAACATTACACCGGCCTTTGGGGTGTGCGGGCTGGTAACTACTTGGTTGGATAGTCAGCCAGCCTATGCCATGATGCCAGCAACAAGCAGTGTTTTTTTTTTTTTTTGGGGGGGGGCGCCACAAGGTTAGCTCGCACAGGGCGTCTGAACACCTAAGGCCGGCCCTGGTGACGTGTTCAGTTCAGAGGAAGAGGTGGTGGTCACACAGCGCCAGCCGCACAGCACAAGAGGGAGCAGGGTGCACAACCACAGTGGCCGGCCCCTAGCCAGTACGATTGCTACTGCCCACCACACCGAGAGACAGATCACACCAAAGCCAGCTCAAAGGAGTTCCCTGGTATGGAAGTTCTTCAGGAAATGTGCTGACGACAAGCCACGGGTGGTTTGCACGCTGTGCTGTCAGAGCCTGAAGCGAGGCATAAATGTTCTAAACCTGAGCACGACCTGTATGACCAGGTATCTGCGGTCTCGGCCTCTTCCTCCCCCTTTGGAGCGACAGGGCCACCTGGCACCCCTCAAAAAGAGTATGTGACAGCAACACCATCACTACCACCAGTGTCACAGCGCATCTCCACACTGTCCCATGGAAACGTTCAGCTGTTTATCCCACAAACACTGGAGAGAAAGAGGAAGTACCCCCCTACCCACCCGCGAGCCCTGACCCAGAATGCCAATATTTTAAAATTCCTGGCCATCGAAATGCTGCCATTCTATTTGGTGGAGAGGGACAGTTTTAAAAACGTAATGACAGTGGCTGTCCCACAGTACGTGGTTCCCAGCCGCCACAACATTTTCAGGCAGGCCATCCCTGCCCTGCACGAACAAAATCAGGTGTGTGCTGTGCAACATCATCAGTGGCGAGGTCCACATAACCACCGTTACGTGGAACACTAAGCACGGGCAGGGATGTTATATCTCCCCAACTGCCCACTGGGTAAATGTAGTGGTGGCTGGGCCTGAGGCGGAAAGCGGTTTGGGACATGTTCTACCGCCACCGAGGATTGCTGGACGTTGCCTCCTACTCCACTTCCTCCTCTACCGCCTCCTCATCCGGTCAGCGTAACACCTGCACCGCCAACTTAAGCACAGCCAGAGGGAAACGACAGCAGGCTATTCTGAAAAATCCACACCACACAGGACCTATGGACAGGCATATAAGAACAGACCGATGAGTAGTTGGTGCCGCTGAGCATCAAACGCAGCCTGGTAGTGTGCAATAACGGGCAAAATCTTGTAGCACCTCTGTGCCTAGCCGGTTGGACGCACATCCCTTGCCTGGCGCATGTGCTGAATTTGGTGGTGCAGAGGTACCTGAAAAATTACCCCAGATGTTAGAGCTGCTGCAGAAACTGAGGTCGGTCGGTGCTCCTTTTTGGCATTCTCACCCTGCTGCTCGCTCGCCTGTCTGCAGCGTAACTTCTGCCTTCCCGCTCGCCGCCTCATGTGCAACGTACCCACAATGTGGAACTCCACCTTGCACATGCTGGAGAGACTGTGTGAGCAGCAGCAGGCCATAGTGGAGTTGCAGCTGCAGCACGCATGGGTCAGTCATTCTGCGGAACAGCACCACTTCACCACCAATGACTGGGCCTCCATGCAGGAATGGTGTGCCATGTTGCGCTGTTTCCACCAACATGGCCAGCGGTGATGAAGCCGTCCTCAGAGTTACTATCCTACCTTTATGCCTCCTTGAAAAAAACGCTTCAGGCGATGATGGATAAGGATGTGGCACAGGAGGAGGAGGAGGAACAGGGATCATTCCCACGGTTATCAGGCCAGTCGTCCACAGGTGGCTGAGAGGGTGGGTTCCTGCACCAACAGCGGCCAGGTACACAACTGTCCAACCAGGGCACAGTTTTGGAAGATGAGGAGGAGGATTCTCTTTCACAGCAGGGTGGCACCCAAATCAGCTCACAGCTATCAATGGAGTGTGGTTGGGGGGATACATAGGACACAGACAATACACCTCCCACCGAAAACAGCTTGTCATTACTTCTGCGCAGCCTGGCACACATGAGCGAGTACATGCTGCAGTGTCTGCGCAACGACAGACGAGTTGCCCTGATTGTTACCAGTGCTGATTACTGAGTGGCCACCCTGCTGGATCCCCACTACAAGGACAATGTGCCGTCCTTACTGTGTGAATACAAGCGCACTCTGGTAGATGCGCTACTGACAGCGGTGACTCAGTGGAAGCACGATGAGGAGGAGAAAGTCGCCAACGCAGCTTGGTCACCATCAGCACCTCAGAAGGGAGGGTTAGCATGTCCGAAATGTGGAAAAGCTTTGGCAGCAGGCCACAACATCCAGCACTACCATCTGATATGGACCATCTTAGCAGGAGGCAGCGTTTCAGAAACATGGTGGAACAGTACCACGTACTGCACTGACTGACTGATGGGTCTGTCCCATTTAACTTCTGGGTCTCTAAATTGGGCACATGGCCTGAGCTTTCCCTCTACGCCTTGGAGGTGCTGGCCTGCCCTGCAGCCGGTGTATTATCTGAACGTGTGTTTAGCACGGCGGGGGGGGATCACGGACATGCGCATCCGACTATCCACAGCCAACGTGGACAAGCTCACATAAAAAGGACTAGGCATGGATCCCAGAGGACTTGTCCATACCTTGAGCAGAGTAGAGAAGTATACCGGCCGCACCCAGCCATTGTTATACTTGCGCAGTTTGTGCGTTGTTTGCCATTACCCAATGTTTTAGGGCCATCCCAAATAAAAAAAACACAAAAACAGTGTTGGCTACCTCTTCCAACTACACAGCCACATCCACCGCCTCCTCAACCACCTACTCTACTTGGACCTCTGCCTCCTGGTTCATATTTTTATTTATTTTTTTACCCCCATTTTGATTCCTTTAGCCCTTTCTATGACTATTTTACAGCCTCAAAATTCAGGTCCCTATTGACTTCAATGTGGTTCGGGGTCAAGTTTGCATACCCGAACCGAACTTTGAGCCAAAGTTCGGTCGAACCAAAACATCCATGGGCTACTGTTGACCATTGTGCTTGTGAGATGATTATATGGCACTTACTAATATAGCCATTGTTGAAATTCTGAACCATTTTCTATATTTCAATAAGATATAGCCCCTTGTTTACAAAGTCTTTTGTGCTGTCCATACAGAAGTCCTGTCCATAACTTGGCTGCTGATGGAAGGTCATGTGACCAGACAAATCACCTCCATGTGACATCTCCTCCATTCAGATACACTGCCCCTGCCATCTGTACTTGTTCTGTTGGGAGTTTAGTGCAGGTGCAGTGTGTTTGAATGGAGGAGACATCTCATGGAGGCAATTCACCTGGTCACATGACCCTCCATCAGTGGCCATTTTATGGACAGGACCTCTGTGTGGACAGCACAAAATACTTTGTAATAAAGGGGGCATACCTAATGAAATATAGAAAATGGTGCAGAATTTCAACAAAGGCTATATAAGTGATGTCTGTCAATGCACAGGTAAGCCCTTACAAACACATCGATCAACGGTAACCAGAAAGTGTCCAACCCCTTTAAGGTTCCTGATGACCAGCAAAGATGTTGAACTCTAGTGCTTCTGTGATTCTCCTGCATTTTGCCTTTGACCATTCAGACTGCTCCTATGGTTTGGGAGTGTTTTTTGTCTCCTGAGCTCCTGGTGCCTGCACCAGGGTCCCTGAGCCCAGTGGGTTAGCTGCCAACTACACAGAGACTATCCCAGGAGGGAGCAGTTTAGTTGCTTCCCTGCAGAGAAGGCCATATCCCTGTACAGAGGTAAAAGAATGAATAATGCCCTTTGGGTTAGCCCTACTCCAAGCTTGTTAATTGCCACAGTGGGTCCATTGCAGAATGTAATAAGAAAAAATGCCTCCAATGGTGTCCATAGCCTTAGCATTGGCCTGAAGCATCAGCAGTGCACTGTGACCGGTGTCCCTCTAAGGGTGACACCTTAGAAAGCAAAGAGTTAAAACAACTTTCTTACAGTATGAGGTGTGTGGTTTCACTCTGTTAGACAGGATTAGCGGACCCAGTATAGAGGCAACAACAAGGTTTTTGGATCAAACAGTTCAGTGTTTTATTCACACTTTATGCAAGTGACAAAACAAACAGTCATAAACAAGCAAAAAGTCACCTTGCGGTGTTGGTGGTAATTCACACCATGCAGCAATTCTACCTCAAAGAGTCCTTGAGCATAGCAGCACCGACCTGTTTTCACGCCAAACAGGTAGCAAGCCTTCATCCAGACACAAGGCTGCCAGATCCCAACACAGAGACCTTGCTTCTGAGCCCAGCTGCCTATTTAAGGACAGCCAGGTGCTGCCAAAACCAGGACCGGCGCTTAAAATCCGGTCTGGTATTTGGCCTCACCTGGCTGTAAATCAGCCCAGCAGCACATGCTGGGAGGAAAATACCTGTTTTCCCAGACCAAACTTCTCACTGTGTCACATAAACCCCCTCCCCCCCCCCCTCTTTGTTCAACCCTGAGGGGGTAAACACACGCCAGACAGTGTACCTGGGACAGGGCATCCGTGTTTCCCTGTAACTGAACTGCCTTGTGTTCCACCGAAAACTTAAAGTTTTGTAGGGAGAGAAACCATCGGGTGACCCGGGCATTTCTGTCCTTGGCCTGGCTCATCCACTTGAGAGGGGAGTGGTCGGTCACCAGGCGGAACTTTCTCCCCAATAGAGAGATTCTAGTGTCCACTTAATAGCCATAATATTTCAAATGACCCACTATACCCAGGAGGTCAAAATATACGGTTTCAATAGTCTGTGACTATAATTTCCTGTTTCTGGTCTTTATATTTAAAATATAACTTTTATTATTACTTTATTAAACAATACATTGCCACAGAAAACATAAAGTGAAAATTTATAAATACATATGGAGGGCTCATATGTTTGGGGCAAAGGGTATAATGTCTCTACTTAATTAGTAGGTCCGAGGATATTGCTGCATATCTCTCTGACAATAGGGTGTAGGCTATATCATGTATCTTTGTGTCTGTAGTGTCAGCCGACACCAGACACTCTATAATCCCACTACACTCTATTAGCTAGTTACCCTGCGAGAAGTGCTCTTTATATTGTATCTGACCCCTGCCCGGGGTATCTTAGTAGCTGTGCTACTGACACTTCAATTTATCTGCACTGCCCCTATCATGTGATTGTGTACATGGCGTCTGCAGTTCGCCGTGTATTTATATTTGCTTATTTGCCCTGCCATAAATTTTTTAAGTATTATGGATGCAGCTTTATGTTTTCTGTGGCAATCTATTGTTTAATAAAGTAATAATAAAAGTTACACTTAATAGGCAGGCACTCTCTCTCCACTATACTATACCGGGTCTAGGCTGGAGTGAGCTTACGGCTGAGGAAGACAACAGGATGCTCCTCCCCATTGACTTCCTGAGACAGTACAGCACGAAGGCCTACTTCGGAGGCATCGGTCTGTACTATAAATTCCCTTTTGAAGTCGGGTGTCACCAAAATCGGGGACCCGCACAGCACCGACTTCAAAGTGGAGAAAGTCCCTTCCGCCCGATCATCCCAGCAAACCATCGTTGACTTGTGTCCCTTCAAGAGTCCCGTCAAGGGCGCGGCTAGAGTAGCAAAGTGGGGAACAGTAATAGCCCACCATTCCCAGGAATGACTTTATTTGCCTAGTGGTGACAGTACCCTTTCGTGAGGTCCAAAACTGAAAAATACCGTGCTTGTCTTAACCTCTCGATGAGCTCATCCCCCCGGGGCATGGGATACGCATCGAACTTGGAAACCTCGTTAAGTTTTCAAAAGTCGTTACAAAACCGCAACGTCCCGTCCAGCTTGGGTATTAATACTATATGACTGGCCCACTCACTTTTTGACTCCTCAATGACGTCTAGCTGCAACATTAGCTGCACCTCCTCCGATATGGCTTGTGGCCGAGCCTCAGGTACCCGGTATGATCATAATCAGACTTTTGACTGAGGCTCAGTGACAATGTCATGCTGGATTATGGAAGTGTGTCCAGGGAGGTCCGAGAACAAATCCATGTTCTGACTAATGAACTCGCTGGCCTCCTGAGCAGTGATTGTCAGTTCGCAGTGTTCGCCAGCGAACACATGCGGGCTGTCATCTTTAGTAAGGTAGACTCACCCATCTGGCAATGCACAGGTAAGCCCTTACCTGTGCCTGTGTCGGGAGCCGGTCAGAAATCAAATGCAGTCACCGGGAGCAGGCAGTTCCGAGAACAGACGCTGGGGGCCTTCATCGGGCTGTTCTCTGAACTGCCTGCTCCCGGTGACTGCATGTGATTTCAGACCAGCTCCCGGCACAGGTAAGGGCTTACCTGTGCATTGACAGACGGGTGAGTCTACCTTACTAAAGCTAGCAGCCCGCATGTGTTCGCTGGCAAACACTGTGAACTGACCATCATTGCTCCTGAGTCTGTTTAGAGGAGAGGCTGTCAGCAATTTTTACTGTGGCAGCCGCCTCTCTTGTATCAGACAGAGGGGCCGGTACCTCTTCTCGTAGAAAACCCGTCCGTGGGCTGTCTTCTGTACAGGTTTCCCTATCTTTCCAGGGTTTGAGTAAATTCACATGGTACACCTGCTCCGGCTTTCGCAGCCCTGGCTGGTGTACCTTGTAGTTTACATCTCCAATTTTCTTGAGTACCTTGTAGGGTCCCTGCCACCTAGCCAGGAACTTACTGTCCACGGTCGGCACCAGAATCAAAACCCGATCACCCGGGTTAAATATCCAGACCTGAGCCTGCTGATTATAGACCCGACTCTGGGCTCTCTGAGCTGCCTCCATATGCTCCCTAACAGGAGGCAACACTGTATCCGATCTTGGATAACGTACTCACATTTTACGTGGTGTGGGTTGTTGTTCCCACGCCTCTTTGGCTACGTCCAAGAGACCGCAATGGTGTCTGCCATATAGCAGTTCGAAAGGCGAAAACCCAGTAGAGGCATGGGGTACCTCTCGCACTGCGAACATGAGATAGGGCAGAAGGAGGTCCCAGTCCTTCCCATCTTTAGACACTACCTTTTTCAACATATTTTTTTATGTTTGGTTAAACCATTCTACCTGATCGTCCGTTTGCGGATGGTAAACGTACATCTGTAGTTGTTTTATGTGCAGCAACTTCCCTCATCACCTGGGACATAAAAGGGGTCCCTTGGTCAGTCAGAACCTCTTTAGGTAGTCCCACTCGGGAAAACATCTCCATTAACTCCTTAGCTATGAGTCTGGCCGAGGTATGTCGCAGTGGCACCACCTTCGGGTACTGAGTGGTGTAGTCTAGAATGTCTAAGATGTGTTGATGCCCTCTGGCGGACTTCTGTACTGGGCCTATGAGGTCCATAGCTATTCGGTCAAACGGTACTTCGATAATCGGGAGAGGTACTAGGGGACTACGGAAATGTGGCTGGGGGATAGTTATCTGGCAGGTCGGGCAAGACTTACAAAACTCTTCCACTTCTTTGAATATGCTGGGCCAGTAAAATACGATCCTGAGTTTTCTGCAGCCCCAGGTGACCCCCGAGAACGTGTTGGTGGGCTAGATCTAATACAGAGCTGGTAACTAATACAGAGCTAGATCTAATACAGAGCTGGTAACCAGAGCTCAGCCAGGAGAACCACAGCAGCGCCGCAGGATCTGGCTACTGACCTGTTCTTTACAGCAGGTTATTCTGAAACTGGACAACCCCTTGAAATTATAAGTTCAAAATTCCAGCAATCATTTGGGGAGTCCCTGGTGCGGCCATCTCTCCCTGACACGTCAGAAGACAGGGGGCGCCCTCACATACAGTGATACATGACGTGGCAGCCTCAGAGCGGTGTTTGGATACCAAAGGAGTAGTGCACTACCCATAAGGATAAAGACTTTTACCCAGCGTCCATGGAAAAACCCACGTAGAAAACTACACCGAATTGGATCCGAAGCCAAACCGGCGGACCCACGTGTATAAGTCCACGTCAGGGTAAGACTCTTTGGAGGAAAAGATAACGCAAGTATACTAAATCTGCGCAGGACGGCTGGAGTCGCATCAAGAGGGTAAGACCATTTCGACCTATAGGTCAATATACCCACAATCTAACAGGACACTACTGTTTTTAGCGCACACACAGCGGGACGCCGCTGTTTGCTCAACTTCTCCTTGCTCTCACTGCATGCGCTATTAGGCAGTACAAAGCCGCCTATGAGACACGGAGCCTTTTTACGATAACTCCCAAGGAACTCTCCCAGACCAGTGCTAGCTATTCTCCGCAATTAGGCTACACGTATGCCACTTTAATGACTGCTATCGAACTCCATTTTAAATCACCGCAAATTATTTGGTATTTCAAGTGACCTAAGCCTTTTATGTGTTTTAAGTTGTATGAGTCAGTATTTTAGTATTATCTATTGTCTAGGATTTTATATAATAGTGCTCACCATCTATTGAAAATTTTATGATCATTACTTGTCCGATTATACAAATGTCAGTCTGAACATTAACTCTATTATTGTCTGTTTAAATTACTTTTAACCATTTTAACTATTAAAAACAGTGGCCAAATATTTGGAGGTGTGCCCAGTCTCTTTTCAATTTATTAGATCTAATACAAGCTTGCGATAAGCCATCAACTGTTCAATAGGCTCACCCCATAGTTGGTTTACCCGATACAACATATCCTGATGAACCACAAAACAGGGAAACACTGACTCTGCCCAAGGTTGTTGTGGTTCACATCTACTATTAACACATTTTCCTAGGTGCGGGATAGGGTTGGGTCCCGACGTTGGGCAGTACCAAAATTATCCCCTGAGACATTGAGGTCTGCCAATTCAGGACCCGGCTGCAAGTCCTCCACGTCTCCCACCATCACACTTAGTGGGGTTGTCTCCCCCTCTCCCACCAAAGTGGCGGTCACCCCTACCGCTGGCCCTTCAGTCTCATGTTCCCAGGGTTCTGGTCTCCCCCCTGAGCCAGGCCACTCTGCTAGGGTTACCCCAGTCTCAGGTATCAGTTACTCTCATAGCAGGCTACAGTGCCGCAAAGTATCTCCCTATTATGAGTCCATAATGTAGATTTGTGGCGACAGCCACCTCGTGGGTCCATCTACCGGCAACTGTGGTTAGAGACACCAGCGCAGTGGGGTAGTCTTTTAAGTCTCTGTGGATGCACATCACCCCGACTTTCCGGCCAGTATACTCAGTGGACCGCACCAGACTCCCTGAGTCCAGCAGAGCCTCCGCCGGAGTGTCTCCCACTTCCACCTGGCACAAATGATCTAGCGACTCTGGGGTACCTGTTGCACACAGCCTCCTGGCATATAGCAACTGACTGTAGCCATAGTTAGGGTCCATGGACTCAACCCGATGGGGACAGTCAGCCCTTACATGGCCAGGCTCCGGACACCGCCAGCAGACTATCGGAGCCAGGTTCGCCATGGGTACATCCCGGGCGGGTTTTATCCGTTCAAATCTCCAGGCCTGGGGTGGAAATTTCTGGGGTTTGCCGACCCCCCTCCCAACAGAACCCTCCTTAAGATTCCTGGTAGCTTCATAGCGTTTCACCAGATCCACCATCTCAAGGGCATTGCCAGGAGACACCTGACCGATCCAGTGCTGGAGACGGTATGGCAAAGCCCTCCAGAACATATCGGCTAACAGGCGATCCAGCATAGCAGTGGAACTCAGCATGTCAGGCTGTAGCCATTTTTGCAAGAGGTGAAATAAGTTGGGGTCTCGCAGGCTCAGCCGGGTTGAACCCCCACTGATGCACCCGCTGGGCCCGGACCAACACATGCACCCCCAGTCTTGCCAGAATCTCACCCTTGACTTTCTGGTAGTCGGCCGCTTGATTGTCCGGCAAGTCGAAATACACCCGCTGGGAATTGGATGCCAGGAACGGAACGACAACCTCAGCCCACTGGTCACGGGGTAGCTTTTCCCTGATGGCCACTTTCTCAGTACATCGCCAGGTAGATTTTGATGTCGTCTGCGGGGGTCATCTTAGGAATTCCAGCACGGACTGCTTTCCGGGCATAGTGGACGCTCGGGGTTGCTCCTGCTGTCTGCAAAGCCATCACGTGTTGTAGCAGCAACTGGTTTGTCTCCTGCTGCTGCTTATTAGCCTCGCATTGCTACAGGTTTGTCTCTCGCTGCTGCAGATTAGCCTCCATGAGGGCCTTCACAACAGCCTCCATTTTATCGTGGGGCACTGGTTGTAATACAGCAGGTTTAATGTATGACATACAATCATGACTGAAAAATGCAGAAACCAAAAATATCGGCGTTCACGCCAGCCTCACTGCTCTTGCGCGCATCCTCCACCAATTGTGGGGTTTCGCTCTGGTAGACGGGATTAGCGGATGCAGTATAGAGGCAATAACAAGGTCTTTGGATCAAACAGTTCAGTGTTTTATTAACACTTTAGGCAAGTGACAAAACAAACAGTGATAAGCAAAAAGTCACCTTGCGGTGTTGGTGGTAATTCACACCATGCTGCAATTCTGCCTCAAAGAGTCCTTGCCGTCAGCAGGACCAACCTGTTTTCACGCCAAACAGGTAGAAAGCCTTCATCCAGACACAAGGCTGCCAGATCCCAACACAGAGACCTCGCTTCTGAGCCCAGCTGCCTATTTAAGGACAGCCAGATGCTGCCAAAACGCGGACCGGCGCTTAAAATCCGGTCTGGTATTTGGCCTCACCTGGCTGTATTTTCCTCCCAGCACATGGGAGGAAAATACCTGTTTTCCCAGTCCAAACCTCTCACTGTGTCACAGAGGTCAACAAGGTCAGTTATGGTGCACTCACATGATATGGATTTTTTTGCAGAAATTTCCACGACTGAAAATCAGTTCTATTCACATGAATGGGGCTTGCAGAAATCCATGTGCTTGTTGCCCCATTCAAATAAATGGAAATAATTTTCAATCATGGAAATTTCTGCAACAAAATCTGCAGCGTGTGAGTGAACCCTTACATGTAAACTTGTCTGCAGCATGTGATTATTCTTTTAACTCTACTGATAGCAGAGTACATAACTTTGGGAGAACAGTGTCTGTGACCAATCAATTAGCTTGCCTTCTGCTTAGCTGCTCCCCCTCCCCTCTCACAGCATGAGTCTCACACACAGATTGACTGTAGCTGCATCCCCCTCCTCCTCCCTCTCCTATATATTAAGCTGCATTTCTGAAGAGAAGCTTAGGCTACATTCACAGCACAGTGGAGAAAGGCCATTCAAAAACGGACACCCTGTCAGTTTTTCATGGCCATTTTACATCCATGTGTGCATCCATTTTCTGGCCATCTGTCCGCTTTTAATGACCGCTTTGCATCCATTTTTAGTGATCGCTAATAACATCCATTAAAAATGGAATTTAATTGGCTGAATTGGATGAATTTCATTTTTTAACAGTGCCCTCACCTCAAATAGAATGAGAACGCACCCAATAGTGCCCTGCAGGATTTTTAATTCCCCAGTATAAGGAATTCCTAAATCAGTGACTCCCTGTACTTATAATGCCCCTATTGGTGCCTCTCAGTATTTGTGTTAAAAGATAATTACCTCAATCACTCGCACGCGCAGGGACAGTTGTTCCTCACTTGATGCAGAAGGACCTGGGCTCAATGACATCACCATGCGGTCCCAGTTATCATGGTGGAAATGCATTAAAGGGGTTATCCCACTTAGCGTTTTCATACTTACCTGCTGCCACCGCGCGTTCACTTCCTGGATTCTGGCTAGGGGCGGGCTTCATCTTGATTGAAGTCTTCTCCCGGCCGTGCCGCGCGCTGGACTGAATGCGCACGCCGCCGCGCATGCGCAATGGTGACTTATTCCTACAGAGCCGGCGTGCGCGTTCGCAGCTCTGTACTATTCTGGCCGGGAAGAAGTCACCGTCGCGCATGCGCGGCAGCGTGCGCGTTCAGAACAGCGAGCGGACCGGCCGGGAGAAAAGAAGGAGTCTTCTGGGCAAGCGCGACCTTCCGGCTTTTGGAGAAGAGCGGAGGTCGTAACCAGGGGAGACCGAGTCACAACAATCAGGTAAGTGGGGATGAATTTTATCCTAATCGGTGGGGATTTGTTAATAAAGTATATTTACAAAAATGATCACTGTCAATTCATTAACAGATTTAACAGTGATCATTATGATGGGATAACCCCTTTAAGTGAGGAGCGACTGTCTCAGCGCATGTATATGGTTGAGATGCATGTCACGGTGCGGTTCACCGTGACGTGGATTGCCGTGCAGGCTGGCTGAACGCCTTTTGCGTACTGGCTGTGGTGTCTCGTGTAGGCTGGTTGCTTTTGGCTACGGTATCTTGTGTGTTCCTGCCCGTGTGCACTCCCCTTTGGCTGTATTGTCTCCCTGTGGGTATTCAGGTCTGTTGCGCTCTTGCGTACTGGCTGCAGTGTTCCGTGTATGCCAGTTGTCAGGGGGGAAACACCCGGTTCTGTACCTGTATATCCTCTTGTTCTGAGCTCCGGTTCTGATGGGGTTAACTCCCATGTCTGCTGTGCCTGGGTGTGGTTTTCCAGGTGCCTCGTTACCCAGCTATATAGACCTGTGAGCTGTGGTTCTGGGGGTTCAGCCTTTGTCAGTCTGTCCTGAGTCCTGTTTGTGACTGCTAGGTGTAGCACCTCGCTCCTGTTCCTGGGGGGTTTCCATCTACCCTTCTGCGTGGTGTCGCCTGGTTTTGCATCATGTGTCTGTTCTCCGGTTCCTGTTCTGTTAATGTGCTAATGTCATGTTTTGATCTGTTTCTGCCCTGTCTGATGTATCATGTTATGGTCTGTTGTCCTGTTCTGTTTCATGTCGAGCCTAGCAGAGCTGATCTGTGTCTGGATAGCCTAGCAGAGCTGATCTGTGTCTGGATAGCCTAGCAGAGCTGATCTGTGTCTGGATAGCCTAGCAGAGCTGATCTGTGTCTGGATAGCCTAGCAGAGCTGATCTGTGTCTGGATAGCCTAGCAGTGCTGATCTGTGTCTGGATAGCCTAGCAGTGCTGATCTGTGTCTGGATAGCCTAGCAGAGCTGATTTGCGTCTGTTCATGTCTGTTATTGCCTGTTCCTGTTATTGAGCCTGGCAGTGCTTAACTGCTTCCGATGTATCCTGTTCCATGTCTGTCCTATGTTCTGTACCTTCGGAAGAGGGTTCCTGTAGTCTCCGGAGGGGGATTGCCCATTCTCTGTTCTGTGCTGCTCTGCCTGGGGCCGCTTAGCTTCTACTGCTTGTGGCACAGGTAACTGCTTCTGTCTCCGCTCTGCCTGTTCTGTGCCTTGTATCTCTGATCTGTGGTTCTCTGTGTATTCCGTGGCTCCTGGTAGGGTGACCACATTTCCAAACTGCCATTCAGGGACACCCGCCCCGGCCCCCCCGCACCCATGTCCACTCCCCAAAAAATATGATTTTTGATACTTTTTAAAAAAAAATTAAGTCACTTAGTGACAGCGGCGTACTTTGTACCTACGCTGGCAAGTTCATTGCATCGAAGTTATGCTTGAGATTGCTATAAACATAACTGCCTGTGCATTGTTCAGTAATTTGTGATTGTGCCCTGCATTGTCATGCTTGGTATTTGAATTTAAATTTGATTTGATTTAAAACAAATTCACCCTGTTTAGTGTCCCCTCAGTTCTCTGTGTGTCTCCTTTATTAGTGTCCCCTCAGTTCTCTGTGTGTCCCCTTTATTAGTGTCCCCTCAGTTCTCTGTGTGTCCCCTTTATTAGTGTCCCCTCAGTTCTCTGTGTGTCTCCTTTATTAGTGTCCCCTCAGGTGTCTCTGTCTCCTTCATTAATGTCCTCTCAGTTCCATGTGTGTCACCTTTATTAGCGTCCCCTCTGTTCCCTGTGTCACCTTCATTACTGTTGTCTTAGCCCGGACTTACTAGCGGGAGCCGAGGTCAGGAGGACTCAGAGGAGGAGGAGGTCTTGGTCTGTGCCACTGCCGCGGTACTGGTAGGTGACGGTGAGTGACTCACTGCCTGCCCTGTACGAATCGATGCTGCTGCGCTGGCTCTCTCTGCTGCAAGAACCGCGGCGGCAGCTGGAGGAGGAGGAGGTGGGGGTGGAGTCGGAGCCGCAGAGAGAGCGGGACATGGTGACGTCACTGGTTGCTACACGCCAAGCGGGGCAGCCGTAGCAACCAGTGATTTAGGATGAATTAATTACAACAGCACTGCGGCAGCAGCGGCAGTGAATGTTGCAGACTGGCAGGCAGTTGATTCCGGGACTCTCTATTGTCCCGGTTTGAAGGCTCCCGGGACACGGGACAAAAACGTAAATTACGGGACGATCCCGGGCAAACCGGGACACGTGGTCACACTAGCTCCTGGTTATGTCTGTCTGTGCCCGTATGTTTATAGTTCCTGCCTCCTAATTCAGGTACCTCCTGGTCTGTCTGGACCAGCTGCCACTGACTCGGTTTACGCTCTGGAGCAGCCCCTGGCAACTACCTGCGGCCAAGCCTATCCTCACCATCTGAGACTCAAGTGAATACCAGGTGTTGCTTAGTTACGTCCCTCCAGAGTATTGCCAGTCAGTGGCGCAGTGGGTCCACACCCGCTGTTCCGTGTAGTGCGCCTGTGCATACGTCTATATCCTTGGTCTGTTTTACCTGTGGACCGGTTCCCTGACGTCCCGGAAGTAGGGTTGCCACCCGTACGGAAATAACCCGAAAAGTCCGGGTTTGTAATCCTGTGCCCGGGTACAAGCCTTTCTCAGACCGCACAGCGATCAGCTGGGAGTGATGCGATGCTAGCCCACGGCGGTGCTGACTTCAGACACGCCCACCCTCCCTCCCTTCTGTTCGGGTTTGGCTTTAAGAAAAAGTGGCAACCCTACCCAGAGGTCTGCCTTGGACCCCCGACACGTGACAATGCATAATTTTTTGAATTTTATTTAACCTCTAAAAGGCAATTTTTCACTAGTGTACCCCTTTTTAATGAGGGTTAGACAGGTGCACCCCTGTCTAAATTGCTGATTAATTTCAATGGGGTTTGTCTGTCCATAAAAACAGCCAAAAATAGGGCATGTCCTATTTTTTGACAACTGCTATTCTTTGGCGGTTTAAAAAAACAGCCATGTGAATAGCTCCATTGAGGAAAAACCAAAAAGTAGGATAGCACCACTTACTGACTAATGATAGTCCATATTAGGCGGCGGTGCTCGAGGTGTCAGGCCCCGGCCTAGGGGCCCCACAGCAACAAAAAAGGTATGAGAAGGAACCGCAGCACTCCGATATAAAAGCTTGAAAAAGTCGAAACGTTCCTTTAGTTCGGTGTCAATAAACACACAATTGGATTGAAGATTGGAGTGCTGCGGTTCCTTCTCATACCTTTTTAGCTCCATTGAGGGACATTTATCAAGACTGGTGTACCCATGCTCCAGTCTTGATCTCCCTGCATGAGATGTGCCTAATCTGCCCTGCATGCACCAGAAACTGAAGTCTACACCAGCTAGAGGCTGACGTTTCCTTCAGCTATAACTGACGCCAGTCTGGTGAAAGTTATAGTAAATACATCAGGCTGCATGAAGCCCCGCTAAGCCCAAGACCCTTCTCTCGCCACTTTAGAGAAGTGGTGAGAAGCTCAAAAAATCATGAAATATTGCCTAAAATGTTGTGCGCCATAATTTGCGACTTTTGTGGCATACCTGCTTTAGTAAATGTCCCTCATTGACTTCAGCTGGTTCTGAACAGAAAATCTGCAGCAAATGGAATGTGTGATCAGAAAATTACCTATTGTTTAAATCTCGTTTTTTATGTTAAATTTATTTTTTACAATTTTGTTTAAATTTTCAGTGTCGCTAAAAACAAAAAAAGACAAAACCTAAATTGTGCAGGTTTCACACTGCCTACAAGACATGTCAAGACTTACTGTTCTGTAAGGGCTCATGCACACGAACGTGCAGTCTTCTGCGGTCCGCAAATTGCGGATACGCAAAAAAATGAATGCTGCCCGTGTGCCGTGTGCTTTCCGCAATTTGCGTAACGGAACAGGAGGCCCATTATAGAAATGCCTATTCTTGTCCGCAAGACGGACAAGAATAGGACACGCCTCATAATTTTTGCAGGGCCATGGAACGGAGCAACGGATGCAGACAGCACACAGAGTGCTGTCCGCATCTTTTGTGGACCCATTGAAATGAATGGTTCCGTATGCGGAATCAAATTACGGCCCCTATACAGAACGCAAAAAATGTTCGTGTGCATAAGCCCTGAGGGTAAGTTTTCATTAGCCATCTGCATATCATCACAGACAGGATTACAATGACAGATATCACTAGTGCTGAGTGACTCGAAGTATCCGAAGTGGAATTCGACCCGAAGTTTAGGAAAAATTAGATTTGCAACGAGTCCTAATTTCTTTGCGCTTCGCAGTAACAAATGCTTTTTTTTTCATAAAATGGCAGCTACACATGTTACAAAGTTAAAGTAAGAAGCCCAGGAACACGAGATCAACCATAATGCCATGTAGCCAGTAGTGTTGAGCGGCATGTCCCATATTCGAATTCGCATAATACATATTCGCATGTGCGCTAATGAAATCGCCTGACGAAGATTCGCAACTCAATTCAATCACTAAAGTATGAATGCAAAGCCCTTTGCCTCTGTTCTGGGACAAGTGTAGATATTCGCATGTGCGCTAATAAAATCGCCTTACGAAGATTCGCACCTCAATCACTTTCTAGGCAATGTGAGACTTTTGGGAATCAATCGAGATACAGTGGGGGGTGATGACAGTAGTTGACAGAGTACAGATCAATGTAATCTTTAAGGTGGAAAGTAAAATAAAAAATACGAATATTCGTAAATCGAATTTTACGAAGTTCTAAGTATTCGCGAATATGGTGCTATACAATATGAATGCACAGGCCTTTGCCTTCTCTGTTCTGGGGACAAGTGTAGATATTCGCATGTGCGCTAATAAAATCGCCTTACGAAGATTCGCAACTCAATTCAATCACTAATGTATGAATGCAAAGCCCTTTGCCTCTGTTCTGGGACAAGTGCCGATATTCGCCTGTGCGCTAATAAAATCGCCTTACGAAGATTCGCAACTCAATTCACTAATGTATGAATGCCAAGCCCTTTGCCTCTGTTCTGGGACAAGTGCCGATATTCGCATGTGCGCTAATAAAATCGCCTTACGAAGATTCGCGCCTCAATCACTTTCTAGGCAATGTGAGTAAGATCTGAGCTTTTGGACCTTTGGGAAACAATCAATTATATGTGTACTGTAATTTTGTGAAACAAAAAACTAATATTCGTTTTTACGGATATATAGCACTATATTCGAAATATTCGCGAAGTTGCGATATTCGCGAAAAAAATTCGCTTTTCGAATATTCGCGCTCAACACTAGTAGCCAGCCAATCCGCAGATAGCATGTCACAGCCCATGAAAAGCCTCATCCTGAGCGGTCTCTGGCATTTTACTGTCAGCTGACCATAGGGAGAGACGTGAAAGTGCTACGGATAGTAGTGCTGATGATCTGTAGACAAAGAGAATACTGAATTGCCATTATGAAAGGGACAGTGTAGGGACAGTGAAGGGATAGGGCAAGGACAGTAATCTGAAGCTGAAGGGATCCATAGGAGACAGCGCAGTTTGAATCAATCGCGGTGTAGGGCACATATAGAGATATCTAATTAAATGGTGTCTAAAGTGATTCCCAAATTGGGGTGAATAACCTGGATTGTTCCCACTTGTGTAACCCTTTTTCACATTTTCACATATATGTACATGGGGGAATGTGGTCTCTTGCCGCATCCCCATGTGCACATACGTGATGTGATCAGGCGGGTGCAAGAGCTGCACCATCCCGATCAGCAGCACGGGCCTGGCTGTTACTGACAGAGCTCACAGCGGCACGTGCGGGTTTTACAGAGAAGGAGGGCTCCCCACGCGCTGCTGTGACAGGGTGCCAATGGTTGCTATGGCAGCCCAGACACCTGTGTAAGGCAAGTGAGCCTGTCTTCTACAGAAGCCTAGGAGATTCAGCCCCTAGGCTGGGAATTCTAGGCAACTATCAGTGTTCTACACTGAGAGTTCAATGCAGTACAATACAGCATATATTGCCCTGCCTTGAAACAGGGTTCAAACCCTGAAAAGTTGAAGTCCCGTAGTGAGACAAAAATAAAATGCAAAAAAGTAAAAAAAAAAAAATTGTAATTATAAAAAAATTAAAGTTTCAAGCCCTTTTACCCCCCAAAAAATCATGTACAATAAAAAAAAAAAAAAAAAAAACAGACATATTAGGTATCACCAGGTCCAGCTCTATAAAAATGATCTACCCTGTCAGGTGAACGCCATAAAAAAAAAAGAAATGTGGCAAAATAGCCATTTTTGTCACCTTGCCTCACAAAAAGTGTAACAGCGAGCGATCAAAAAGTTGTATGCACCCCAAAATGGTACCAGTGAAACCATCACCACATCCCACAAAAAATGAGCCCCCATATAAGACAATCGCCATTAAAAATAAAAAATATATGGCTTTCAGAAAATGGCAACTCAAAAACAGAATTTTGTTTCTTACATTTTTTTTTTTACTGTGTAAAACAAGATAAATAAATAAAAATACCCATATTAGGTATCGCTGCATCTGTAATAATTGTCCCAAAAAAGTGTAATATTGAATGATCAAAACTCAAAAAATAAGCCCCTAAACAACGATCAGCAGAAAAATAAAAGAAATGTAGCTTTCTGAAAATGAAGACACAAAAACATGATTTTTGTTTTCAAAAATGCTTTATGTAAAACAAAAACAAAACAATAAAACAAAAACAAAACAATAAAAATCCACATATTTGGTATTTGTACTGTAGGGGTGCATCAGAGGGTCTGCAAATGCCAAATGGTAACTTAAAATTATCCCAGTGAAATCTGCTGTCCAAAATCCATATGGCGCTCCTTCCCTTCTGCGCCCTGCCATGTGCCCATACAGCAGTTTACCACCACATATGGGGTGTTTATGTAAACTGCAGAATCAGGGTAATAAATATTAAGTTTTGTTTGGCTGTTAAAAATGGAAAGATATGGAAAATCTGCAAAAAAAAGTGACATTTTTAACTTTCACCTCCATTTTCCTTTACTTCTTATGGAACACCTAAAGGGTTAACAAAGTTTTTGTAAAATCAGTTTTGAATAATCTGAGGGGAGTAGGTTCTAAAATGGAGTCATTTATGGGTGATTTGTACTATGTAAGCTCCACAAAATGAATTCATAACTGAATTAGCACTTAAAAAAGTAGGTTTGGAAACTGTCTTGAAAAATAATAACTATTTTACGAGGTATCGCTGTCTTAAAAATAGAGAAATTCAAATTAAGAAAATTGTGAATTTTTCCAAATCTTCCGTAAATTAGGGATTTTGCAGGTCCTGAAGAAAATAAGATATCGGCTGTGCGATCAAGTGGATGAGGTAAGTTTTTTTTTATCTTTAACCCCTCAATAGATATTTTATTTAGCATTCTATTTTAAGAATGCTATTATTTTCCGTTATAACCATGTTATAACGGAAAATAAAAAAATCACCCTAACACCGAACCCGAACTTCAGTGAAAAAGTCTGGGTTGGGATCCAGGTACCCGAACTCGCAAAGTTCGGTACAAACCCGAACTTTGCAGTTTGGGTTCACTCAACTCTACTTCTGACCTCTGCACAGGTCAGTCACAGAGAAAACACTCCCACAGAAGTAAATGGGTCACCCTCCTGTCCTACCTTTCTATGACCCATGCGGCTGCTCTCTAGCAGGAGATAATTTAGGCCTAGTGGCCAGTGATCAACTACAAAAACTAGAAAAGGTGAGTAGGGTATGCGTCCTAATGCACTAGTAAGCAAATATAAGTGAGAACAGGACGCTAAAACAAAATAATAAATATTTTATTAATGTATTTTGTTGTAATACAGGGGTGTATACTCAACTACTGCAGAAGCAGCAAATAAATCTAACTCCAATTGTGGGTCCACACCTGAACCAGTTGGCAGGCGGCAATAGCCACCATATGGCGAGGGATGGATCCAACAACTAAAACCCACCAACACTGGAGGGGCTAGGTTAGCACCGGTGCCAGATGTAGATACCGGGTAACTGGTACTATCAAGGTAGATACCTAGTAAGGAATACACAGGTATCTTTCCTAACAGTGAATGTCAGCGCGCATGCATTCACTGCACTAACATAGTACAGGTGCAGGATATGGATCGGGCAAAAACAATTAGCTCCACTAGGTGTAACTGGGGCTGTGATCGCACTCCCCTATCCTCGATGATATATGCTCTACGCGTTTCCATGCATCAAAAGTGCATTTCATCAGGAGCAAACATGCACCAAAGATGGTACAGGCCCCCACCTCGCAGTTGTATATTTAACCGAGGTGGTGAACATGCACCAGCAATAATATAGCCCAAAACCTCTGACGTGGGTGTAAAGCAGAGGCCATGAACATAAACACCATAGACAGTGCAGCTCTAATGTCTTTCGGCTGTATATTTAACCAAGACTGTGGGCATCCACTGAAAATGATGTATTCAGAGTCCCTGACATGGATGTATTGCCAGAGGCTAAGAAAAACGGCAGCAGCAGAGTGATTACATTAGTATCAACTTCCTTTTGTATGAAGTGTATTGTGATCGCTAGTAATCCACTGTCCTGCCTAAGCTGCAGCCTCTAGGTTGAGGCGCAGCGTGCTGGTGTGCAAAGTAACCGGCGTTGTAATGGCCGCGTAGCGGCCCGTAGAACGCCGAGATTTACGAGGTAAACCCCGCCCTGCTAGACACACCCCCCGCATGTTATCCAATCCGGCCAGGAGGCTCGGTACAGGACGCACCACTGGCATAACATCGGGAGGAATTAATTTAGTCTCAGGGGAGGCGCTAAGCGCCGCATAATACTTAGGGAAAATCATAGCGGTTTTAAATGTACTGTCACCGCAGCACCAAACCTATAAATAAGTAAACAGTGGGGAATATCCGAGCGAGGATCCTCACAAAGAGAGCTGACACAAGACTCCATATGTGGACAGAAGCCCATACGTATCAGTACATTGTCCCTTATCAATAGCAGACATATAATCCATTCAAATAAAGGGGGCATATGAGATGGCATCATTGAGGCCAGCTGGTTTGATGGTCTTCAACGAAAAAATCCATCTTGCCTTTTCTGTAACAAAATACTGTCACAGTTGCCACCTCTAATTGACATCTTGACAGAGTCAATAACTTGGAATTTGACAGATGATGTATTGCCATTGTGAAATTCTGATACATGGCGTGCGATCGGGGTATCTTTTACATTGGTAATGTCCAAGATATGCTCCCCAATGCGGCGCCTGAGCTCTCTAATAGTTTTCCCAACGTATTTGGCCCCGCAGACACACGTCATAAGGTAAATCACCCCAACTGATTTACAGTTGTAAAATGACCTGATAAAAAAGGTTCTCTCTGAAGTGCTGTTGGCAAAACTTTTGGTCTTATCAATGAATCCACAGAATTTGCATGAACCACAGGGAAAAGTCCCTGTGAGCGAGTTCCGTAACCAAGACTGCGGTTTGGGACTTACATATAGACTATGTGTCAACATATCTCTCAAATTGTTGCTACGTCGGTAAGTGACTGAGGGTCTGGATGGAATCGTGCTACCAATATCGGGGTCAGATTTGAGTATATCCCAATGTTCACCGAGTACTTGACGTACAGACTCATGGGCTCTATCATATGTGCCAACGATCCTAACAGTGCTGTCACTCGTAACTCTCTTTTTGGGAGATAACAAAAGATCCCTATTGGTACTCAACGAATGTTGGTATGCCTGTTTAAGACACCGCTGAGGGTATCCACGGCATTGAAACCTTTGCTTCAGATCTCTCGCAGCCACCTTGAAATCTCCTAAATCAGAACAATTCCTCCTCACCCTCAAATATTGGCCTTTGGGGATCCCTCTTTTGAGGGCCAGAGGATGTCCACTCTCCCATTTCAAAAGATTATTAGTAGCCGTAGGCTTCCTGAACACATTGGTACTGATGCGCCCATCTGCACCCATTGAAATGGTGAGGTCTAGAAAGGAGATAACAGTAGAATCAATCTCTGACGTAAAAAATAGCCCTAGTGTGTTAATATTCAGGGCTGCAACAAACTCCTGGAACATATCTCTGCCACCCCCCATAGGACCAGCACATCATCGATATATCTGATCCAGAGGGGGATGGCAGAAGTGAAATGCTCCATATCTTCACATAACACCACCTCTCTCTCCCACCAGCCCAGGTAAAGGTTCGCAAAAGTCGGGGCACAGGGACTGCCCATAGCGACCCCCCTGAGCTGATGGAAGATCCGACCATCAAACAAAAACACATTGTGCTTAAGAATGAAACGAAGGAGTTCCATAACAAAAGAATTGTGGTTCTTGAACTGCTCGCCTCTTTGTTGAAGGAATGTGAGGACTGCTCCACAGCCCAACTCGTGAGGAATTGAGCTGTAGAGCGCCTCCACATCAAAACTGGCCAACCAGGTATTCTTGTCACATTGGATCCCATTTAGACGTCCTAATACATCCATTGTGTCCCTAACATGCGAGGGCAAACTGCTGACAAATGGGCGTAAAACCGTATCCACATAAGTACTGATGTTGGAAGTCAAGCAGTTGGTCCCCGACACAATCGGCCTGCCTTTCAAAGGTTCATAGCCCTTGTGGACTTTGGGAAGGCAATAAAAAGCCGCTGTGACTGGGTACGCCGGTAAGAGAAAGGCTAATTCAGTTTTATCAATAAGCTTTTGTTCCAAAGCTCTATTTAGAATACAGGACAGCTCCATCCTATAGGCTGGTGTGGGGTCGGACGGGAGTTGTTCATATGTGGACTTATCCCTGAGTATTCTCATGCACATATTACGGTATTGCTCGTGCCCCAGGATCACTATATTCCCGCCCTTATCTGAAGATTTAATCACCAGATCTTTATCCTGTTGGAACGTCCGAAGAGGTTCTCTCTCCTGATCACTTAAATTGTCCATGCTCATAACATATGGATCGATCTGGCTAAGCTTATTCGAAACCACAGACACAAACGTGTCAATAGGAGTACAGTCACCAATAGGGGCCATTTTGGTCGATGGTAATCTCAGATTGGTAAAGGGGCCATCTCCTGGGACCCGTTGTGGCCAGTGGGAAAACTGCACGATTATAGGATTTTTTTTAATTCTCATGCAATGCAGAACTGATGCGTGAAAAACAACGCTCATGTACATAGACCCATTAAAAAGAATGGGTCAGGATTCAGTGTGGGTGCTATGCGTTCACTTCACATGTTGCAACCACACGGAAAACTCACCAGTGTGGAAGGGGCCTAAGATGTATCTTTTTCCCCCAAAAAGTGGAAAAGTGCTTACTATTACTATGGAAGTGCTTACTAGTTTGCAGTAGGCATGGGGAATGGTCAGTGTAGTGCTGCTAGTGCTGGCTGTACTCACCACTCCCTGGTCTTTTACAGGCCTGCGCTGCACCGTCCTGACTGAATACAGAGGCAGGATGTAGTGCACGTAACATGACATAGCTCTGTGTGTCATCAGGTAACGGTGCTTGGTGGGCCTGAGAAGAACGGAGAGGAGAATGCAGAAAGAGCATCTGAACGTGCAGTCGAAACTGTCCGGGAGGTAAGTTGATTTAATTATTTTGGTTTGATATTGGGGTCTTACTTGGGGGTCTGATGAAGATTGTTGGTCTGAGCTGAGGTCTGATGAAGATTGTTGGTCTGAGCTGAGGTTGGATGAAGATTGTTGGTCTGATCTGAGGTCTGGTGAAGATTGTTGGTCTGATCTGAGGTCTGGTGAAGATTGTTGGTCTGATATGAGGTCTGATGAAGATTGTTGGTCTGATCTGAGGTCTGGTGAAGAATGTTGGTCTGATATGAGGTCTGATGAAGATTGTTGGTCTGATCTGAGGTCTGGTGAAGAATGTTGGTCTGATATGAGGTCGGATGAAGATTGGGGGTCTGATCTGAGGTCTGATGAAGATTGGGGGTCTGATCTGAGGTCTGATGAAGATTGTTGGTCTGAGCTGAGGTCTGATAAAGATTGTTGGTCTGAGCTGAGGTCTGGTAAAGATTGTTGGTCTGATCTGAGGTCTGGTGAAGATTGTTGGTCTGATCTGAGGTCTGGTGAAGATTGTTGGTCTGATATGAGGTCTGATGAAGATTGGGGGTCTGATCTGAGGTCTGATGAGGATTGTTGGTCTGATCTGAGGTTTGATAAGGATTGTTAGTCTGATATAAGGTCTAATGAAGATTGGTGGTCTGATCAGAAGTCTGATGATGATTGGGGGTCAGATGTGAGGTCTGATGAAAAATATTTTTTATTTTATTTTTCCTCTTCTAAAACCGAGGTGCGTCTTATCATCAAGTGCTTGTTATAGAGTAAAAAATATGGTAATTTTTTTTATCCCATTGGCTTTAATAGTCTTTCTCTTTTAGATTGGGGTTTTCTTTTGTTTAATTGTGAAGAGTAAAGTATGCTGTAAAAGGCACGCGATCATTAAAATTATTATTTTTATTTTATACCTCTGTTGGTAGCAGTCTGATCGATCAGACCTTTCCAAAGGAAAAAAAAAGATCATTAATTTATCCAGTGGTCAGCACGGCCGCGGTGCGCTGACCATTTCAATACATTGATTGCTCTTTGTATGAAGAGCCTTGTACGCTGCGGCCTTTCCATTATTGACCTGAACACAGACACATTTTCCTGCACACAAAAACCACCAGCGAATGAGTCCTTGACTCGTCCTCTTCTATGGGAGTCTGGAAATCCTTTGTTACAACCAATATAGCGACCTGTATAGTCCCCGCAAAGGTGGTCATCCTGCTTTTCTAGGCTCCTGACTGGAAAATATACATAGGGAGCTATGGACCACGCACCTACCAAGCATGTTTATCAATCTAGGTGAGATTGTAGACAAACCCTGTGACAGCATAATTGGAAGCCATGCTAATGTCACCTCCATGGACGTACACTGATCTTATAGAGTCTCAAAGCAAAACTTAGTATGGGCCCCCTGCACCAAGTTTCCCAGTGTATGCATGTCAGTTACTCCCAGGCAATGCAGATTACGCATTACATGTTTTTTTTAAAGGTGTTTTCCGGGCTTTTTCTATTGATAACCTATCCTCAGGATAGGTCATCAATATCAGATCGGCGGGGTCCGACACCCGGCACCCCCGCTGATCAGCTGTATGAGGAGACGGTGCGCACAGTGTGCACATGCCGTCTTCCTTCTCTCTTCTTGCTCACTGCTGTATGTCTATGGGACAGAAGCATCAGGAAGAGAGAAGGGGGACGGCACGTGCACACTGTGCGTACCTTCTCCTCATACAGCTAATCGGCGTGGTGGGGTTGGACTCCCACCGATCTGATATTGATGACCTATCCTGAGGATAGGTCATCAATAGAAAAGTCTGGACAACCCCCTTAAGCATGTGGAAGAAATTTTAATTAAATACAATATAATTGTGATGTGAAAAAAAATAAGTTGCCTTTGGTCTCACCCACGTTATCCGAGTTTTATGTCGGAAAAAGTGGAACAGGTGCTTCAAATATATGGCGATCATTCTGAACACCATATTTACACCAGAAAATATAATTGATACATTTCCTGCTTTTCTTCTAATACAAAGCTGGCTGCCTGCAGCCACCACTAGGGGGAGCTCAGTGAATAGGAATTAATACAACTACCATGGAAGCTGTACCTTAGAACTGAACCCGAGTTTGGGAAATGTTTTTTTTACAGTATAAATCAATTTCTGAAGTTAATAACTTCGGCTCATCTAAGCCAATACATTCTAATAATGTACGGAGCGCTCACTCCATACAGTATTGAAACAAAGTTTTATGCGAATCGACTTTGGATATTTCATCCGAAGTTGATTCGCTCATCCCTAATAATTGTGGGTTTTTACTAGTTTATGACGTAAAGTCATGATTTTATGAAGGACACGGAGGCGAGTATTGCTTAACTCTTTCTTTACTGGAAAACAGCAGCAAAGAAGACAATCAGAAAACATTTCTTCATTACAGATAGTAGCCCCTCCCATTAGCCCCTCATATATGGACCTCCTCCACATCTCCACTTCCTCTTTCTTTGGTAACGAAACTGCAAACCGAAACTGGAACGCCAAAATTCAAGAAGATGAAAACCGGCGTGACTTCAACCGATGACGGAACACAGAACTATCCCCAAACGAAATCCTGGTAGGATGCCACAACACAGGGGAACGATTCTCCACAGATTGCTGGGCCTGGAATCAACCTGGAAAGAAAATAAATAAAATAGCAAGGAGCCGAGGAAGAAAACTCCAAACAGTAGTACTGATACACTAACATGCAAGGATTAATGTAAAAATACAACAAAATACATAGCATTTTGAAAATGTCAAAATCCACGGGGAGGGTGAAAAAAGGGTGGGACAATACTCGCCTCCGTGTCCTTCATAAAAGCATGACTTTACGTCATAAACTAGTAAAATCCCAAAATTTTATGTCAGGACACGGAGGCTCATATTGCTAGTTCAAAGCCGATTCACTATAGACGAAAATATATGCAGACTCGGTCTGAAATAGAACTCCCTGAAAGTAGACGCTCGAGACCAGTCTGCCAGTCTCATAACGTCCTCCAATTTAGCTCCCGACAATGTCAGGGACGTGGACGTGGCCGCAGCCCCTCGAACCGAATGGGCCGTGAAAATGGAGGTGTCGATACCGGACAAGGAAAGGATCCATTTCACCCAGCGCGACAAGGTGACACTGGTGACCGGAAGGTAAGGACGGCGAAACGAAATGAACAATTGCGAGTGGGACGCCGGACGCAGAGGTGAGGTTCGAGCCTCGTATTCCTTGAGGCATGCCACCGGACAAAGGATCAAAGATTCCGGAAAAGCCGTATAATCCACCAACCTTATATTGGTTTTAGTGCGACGAGAGATATTAAAGGTCACGCCTTCCGGGGTGAACGAGCGAGCGTCGTAGTCCAACGCCCGCACGTCCGACACCCTTTTACAGGAGACGAGACACAAAAGTGTAACTAATTTGGCTGACAGCTGACGTAAGGACAGCTCCTGATTGACTGGCCAGGTTGACAGAAAAGATAAGACTGTGGAAACATCCCAGGAACTTGAGAAACGAGGACGGGGAGGACGGGTGAGGCGTGATCCCCTAAGCAGGCGACACACGAGGGGATGGCGCCCAGCCGGGCAGCCCTCAAATCCCCTATGGTCGGACGAGATGGCAGACCTAAAAACGTTAATAGTACGATAGGCCTTACCTTCCTTATACAAGGAAGAAAGAAAAAGGATAATGTTATTTACTGACGTCGTAACGGGATCCAAGTTCCTAAGCAAGCACCAACCAGACCATGACTGCCATGCAGACTTGTAAGCCCTTCTGGTTCCGGGGGCCCATGCTCTCTCCAGAAGGAATCTAGCCGTCTCCGAAACTTCTGAGAGTTTTCTGGAACTCCCGAAATCCAGCAAGCTAGCAGGCGCAAAGAGTCGGAGATCACCAGAGGGTGTGGATGACCCAACGGTCCCTGTAACAGGGTCTCCGACTGAGGGAATAACAGGGGGATGTCCACCAACAACTCCAGGAGTTGCGGGAACCAAGATTGTGTCCTCCAAAAGGGGATCACTAAAACCATGCCCGCCAACTGGTGGCGTACCATGGCAAGAACCCGTGGTATCAGGGAAAAAGGTGGAAAGGCGTACGTCAGGTCCTTCGACCACTGCTGAAGGAACGCATCCACCGCCTCTGCGGATGGGTCCGGCCTCCAACTGAAGTACCTGGGTAGTTGGGCATTCCATCGGGACGCGAAGAGGTCGATGGAGAACAGACCCCAAAGGGACAATACAGAGGCGAAGGCTCCCTCGTCCAATTTCCAGTCGCTGGAGTCGGACATGAAGTGAGAACTCCAATCGGCCTGAGTATTCTGGAGTCCTGGCAGGTATTCCGCCACCACCGACACGTTGTTGGAAAGGCAAAAATCCCCAAACTCCTTGGCCAGGTGGGTTAACATCCTGGATCGGGTACCTCCCATGGAGTTGATATATCGCACGGCCGAAACGTTGTCCATCCGAAGACGAACACACGCCCTGGCCCTCCCCTTGGCGAAACTGCGGATCGCAAAAGATCCCGCCAGGAGCTCAAGTGCGTTGATGTGCAGACTCGATTCGGAGGCTGCCCAAGGGCCTCCGGTGGATATCTTTTCGCAATGGGTACCCCACCCTATGAGGCTGGCGTCTGACCACCAGATCCGGACGAGGGCCGAAAATGGCTCTGCCATTCCAGGCCGAGAGATTGGCAATCCACCAAACCAACTCGTCTCGGGTGTCTGAGTCCAAAAGAATCAAGTCCGCATAAGTCGCCCCCGACTGCAGGTGGGCAATCTTTAGGCGCTGTAAGGCCCGATAATGCAGCGGTGCCGGAAATATCGCTTGAATGGAGGATGATAAAAGACCTATCACCCTGGCCAGCTGGCGAAGAGACACCCGAGGTAAGGACAATGTGCGACGTAATTCTTTGCGAATCGCACGCACCTTCACTGGGGGAAGGCTGAGGGTCAAGGACTCTGAATCCACCAGGAAACCCAGGAACTCCATGGTCCTGGACGGGACCAGGCAGGATTTCTCCCGGTTGATAATGAAACCCAAGTTGGTCAGGAGGGACATTGTCAGGTTGAGGTGATCCTGAATGGTGGAGTAATCCCTGGCCATGATCAAAATGTCGTCCAGATAGACTATGAGCCCCACCCCCGACTGCGGAGCCAGGACATGACAGGGCGCAGTAGCTTGGTGAAGCACCACGGAGGACAGGCCAAAGGGAAGACACGTGAAGCGCCATAGGGCGTCCTGCCAGCGGAATTGTAATAGGTCCCTTGAGGTTGGGGCAATCGGAACCGTGAGGTATGCATCCTTCAAGTCTAGTTTTACTATCCAGTCGTGAGGGAGGAGCCCTCCATCTTGAAGTGACGGTATCTTACAAAAGAATTTAAGGCCTTTAGATTTATTACTGGCCTGAATTGGCTCCCTTTTTTCTCTACGAGGAATATGCTGCTGATCACCAGCGAGGTCTGAGAAGCTGGCTCTATGGCCCCTTTTTGGAGCAGTTCGTTTAATTCCTCGTCTATGAGGGACTGGGCAGTCCGTGTCGAACAGATGTGCGGTGGAGTCACCATAGGATATGGGGTCGACACTAGTTCTTTGTGAAAACCCCGGATCGTGGACAAAATCCACGGATCCAAGGTGATTGAGGCGCACACATGCGAAAAGAACTGGAATCTGCCCCCTATCCATCGATCTGAAAAAGGGGGAAACGGGTTACTTACCAAATGGACGTTGAAGGTTCGGCTGTCCTCGATAGGATCTACCCTGTCCAAAGGAGCCTCGTGATGGAAAGAAGGACGGAGGTTGTCTTGGGTCCTGACCGGAGGACCGGAAGGATGAAGATGAGGGGCCTCGTCCCGAACCTCGGAACTGGAAGGACGCACGGCCGGCCAGACCGCCCCTAGTACTGCCGGCCTGACGGCCCCTAGTACTGCCGGCCTTGGAGGAAACCCGGTTATTACCGTGGTATCATGAGTCATGGTCACTGTCTGGGCGCAGAGGACCTGAGACAGGGAGCTAGTGAGGGCTGTGGAAACTGAACCCATTGCGAACAAAATGGCGTCCGAAAGAGTTTACTGTTTTCCAGTAAAGAAAGAGTTAAGCAATATGAGCCTCCGTGTCCTGACATAAAATCACTGTATTTACATGGCTCTGTGGAAAGGGTTAATGAATACTGAGAGACTGTTAGGGCTTTGATTGAGATGCTGGTAATTTTCCACAGCTGCCATAGGGTTTAAGGAAGACCATATTTTGGAAGGAAAAATCCAGACTTGTTTACCACCAATAGCAGACAGCCTGACCTTTTAACTCCTTCCCGACCAGCGCTGTAATAGTACGATGCAGCGGGACGTGACTTGCTGATCAGGCGGGTGCAGGAGCTGCGCCCGCCTGATTAGCTGCAAGGGATCGGCTGTTTCCGTTAGCCAGACCCCTGCTGTATGCGCCGGCATCGGTGAAAACACTGATGCCAGCGCATTAACCCCTTCTATGCCGCAGTCGGCGCTGACCTCGACATAGAAGGGGTTTGCTGCGGGTGAGGGAGCCCATCGGGTCCCCGCTCTGCTGTGGCGGGGACCCAATGGATGAGAAGGCAGCCCGATGCTGTGCAGAGGCTGCCCAATGCCTTGCACGGCATCGGGACCTGCGTTCTACGGGTGTCCAGGAGATCCAGCCTCAGGCTGCGTCTCCTAGGCACCCTGCTAGTGTATTACTCTATGTAATGCTCTAACAGGCAATGCATTACAATACAGATATGTTGTAATGCATTGCAGAGGGAATCAGACCCCCAAAAGTTAAATTCAACAATAAAGTTAAAAAAAGTGTTTTTAATAAATAAAAAATAAAAAAGTAAAAAAATGCCCCTTTCCCCTGATTTTATAATAAAAAATAGAAGAAAAAAACACATATTGGGTATCTCGGTGTCTGTAACGACCGGCACTATAAATATATTACATGATCCCCCCGTCCGATAAGCACCATAACCATAAAAAAATAAAATAAAAACTGTGCAAAAAAAAAAGCCATTTTTGTCACCTTACATCACAAAAATTGCAACACCAAGCAATCAAAAAGGTGTATGCCCCCAAAATACCACCAATCAAACTGTCACCTCATTCCGCAAAAAAATGAGACCCTACCTAAGACAATTGGTCAAAAAATAAAACAGTTATGGCTCTCAGACTATGGAGACACTAAAACATCATTTTTTTTGTTTCAAAAATGCTATTATTGTGTACAACTTAAATAAATAAAAGTATACATATTAGGTATTGCCACATTTGTAACGACTGGCTCTATAAAAATATCACATGAACTAACCCCTCAGATGAACGCTGGAAAAATAAATAAATAAAAACTGTGCCAAAATTACCAATTTTTTTGTCACCTTGCCCCATAAAGTGTAATAATGAATGATTAAAAAATCATATGTACCCAAAAATGGTATCAATAAAAACGTCAACTCTTCCTGCAAAAAACGAGCCCCTGCACAAGACGATCGGCAGAAAAATAAAAAATAAATAAGGCATTCAGAAAATGGACACAAAAACATATTTTTTTTTCAAAAATGCTTTATTAGTAAAACTGAAACAAACAAACAAAGAAAGTAGACATATTTAATATCATTGCATATACCTGCTGTATAAAAATAGCACATGATCTACCCTGTCAGATGAATGTTGTAAAAAAAAAAAACAGCCATTTTTTGGTTACCTTGCCTCACAAAAAACTTAATATAGAGCAATTAAAAATCATATGTACCCCAAAATAATACCAATAAAACTGGCACCTTATCCCCTAGTTTCTAAAATGGGTTCACTTTTTGGGAGTTTCTACTGTAAGGGTGCATCAGGGGGGCTTAAAATGGGACATGGCATCTAAAAACCAGTCCAGCAAAATCTGCCTTCCAAAAACCATAAGGCGTTCCTTTCTTTCGCGCCCTGCTGTGTGCCCTGACATCCGTTTACGACCACATGTGAGGTGTTTCTGTAAACCGCAGAATTAGGGTCCATTCACACGTCCGTTTTTTCTTTCCTGATCCGTTCCGTTTTTTGTGGAACAGATCAGGACCAGATCTGGACCCATTCATTTTCAATGGGTCCTGGAAAAAATCGGACAGCACAATGTGTGCTGTCCGTTTCCGTTGTTCCGTTCCGCATGTCCGTTTAAATATAAAACATGCCCTATTCTTGTCCGCAAAATTCGGATCCTGGTACAATACAAAGTCAATGGATCCGCAAAAAACGGAAGACATTCGGATGTCATTCCGTATGTCATCCGTTTTATGCGGAATCCGTTCCTGGAAACACATAACAAATTTATTTTTTTATTTTTATTTTCAATTTTTTTTCAAAGAAATCCAAACAACTTTGATTATTGAACTTTATACATGTTTCCGTTTTTTGCGGATCCGCAAAAAACGGATGACATACGGAAACATTTTCAGGAACAACGGATCCGCAAAAAACGGACCGAAAATCGGGATATAGGAAAATACTGACGTGTGAATGGACCCTTTAGGGTAATAAATATTGACAATAAAGAGATTGCATTCCAGCTCACCATATGATCCCACTGCACGGATCAGACCGGTCGTTCGAAACATGTTAACCGGGCGGTGGAGGGAGTTGATGTCTGTATAGCTATATTTTAACCGAAGACAAATAAAGATAACGGAAATATATACAACAACCCTGGATGCTGGAACGTCTTTTCTGCAGTTAATATTGAGTTTTGTTTGGCTGTTAACCCTCGATGTGTTAAAGAAAAAAAATTGATTCAAATGGAAAATCTGACAAAAAGGGGACATTTTTAAATTTCATCTCCATTTCCTTTAATTCTTGAATCTCTTAAATCAGTTTTGAGTAGCCTGAGGGGTGTAGTTTCTACAATGGGGTCACTTATAAGGGGTTTCTACTATTTAAGCCCCACAAAGTGACTTCACACCTGAACTGGTCCTTAAAAAGTGGGTTTGGGAAATTTTCTTAAGAATTTTAAGAATTGCTTCTAAAATTCTAAGCCTAACGTCCTAAAAAAGTAAAATGACATTTACAAAATGATGCCAACATAAAGTAGACATATGGGGAATGTTAAGTAATAAATATTTTATGAGGTATCACTTTCAGTTTTAAAAGCAGAGAAATTGAAATTTTTAAAATTTTGGATTTTTTTCATAAATAAAGGTGAAATATATTTACTCAAATTTATCACTGTCATGAAGTACAATGTGTCACGAGAAAACATTCTCAGAATAGCTTGGATAAATAAAAGTGTTCCAAAGTTATTACCACATAAAGTGACAAATGTCCGATTTCCATAAAAATGGCCTGGGCAGAAAGGTGAAAACTGGCCCGGGGTTGAAAGGGTTAAATGTCTAGTTTTAGCTCTGTTGTTATGTCTGGAAACTTGTTTTTGTCTGGAAAACCTTCCGTGTCATTACCATTGAGTATCATTGACGCTCTAATGTAAGTCTATACCAGACGGGAGCTGAAACAATGTATCTGTTTGTGCTGAGTTTCTCCACTGCACCCCTCCCACTAGAACAGGGGTACTCAACGAGTTTTATTAAAGGTCCACATACCTGGGTCTGCAGTCAGGTGAAGGTCCGAGCTGAACGCCAACAGTAAACATGCCACCTTTTTAATGTCTTGCAAACTTTGTAGAACTATTTACATTCAGATTTAGAATTCTTTTTAGTGTGAAAACTGGCATTTTTTCGCTTTCACCAGCCCTTTGAAATTCGGTAGAAAGGGGGTGACTGCCATTCGAACACACTGGAGCAAATGCTCATCTGTGATCTGAGTGCGGAGTCTGTTCTTCACCAGATTCATAGTGGAGAACGCAGATTCACAAGTGTATGTAGAACCAAACATAGTAAGGACATGGATTGCTCTTTAAGTGGATATTTAGCTGGAATAACCAGTTTTGTCCAGAAGATAACAGGGTCACAATCATTCAACTGAACTTTTAAAGCAGCATCTTCTTGCAGATCAATTAGCTCCATCTGTAGAGTAGCAGAATTTGCTCAGGTAAAAGCATGATGGGCCTCAGATATGGATTTTTAATACATAGCAAAACTTCTTGGCCAATTGTGAAGTCTTGGAAGCGACTTTTAAGGGTACTTTCACACTAGCGTTATTCTTTTCCGGCATTGAGTTCCATCCTAGGGGCTCTATACCGGTAAAGAACTGATCAGTTATGCCCTAATGCATTCTGAATTGAGAGCAATCCGTTCAGGATGCATCAGGATGTTTTCAGTTCAGGCTTTTTGCCTTTTCAAAACAAAGATAATACAGGAGCATTCTGCGGTTTAATCTCCATCCAAAATTCCGGAATGCCAGATTCGGCATGTTTTCCTATTGAAATGCATTAATGCAGGATCTGGCCCCGAGTGTTCCGGCAAAACGGATCCGGCATTGCGGTCTGCGCATGCTCAGACCGCAAAAAATGTAAAAATAAATAAATGCTGGATCCGTTTTTCCAGATGACACCGGAGAGATGGAACTGGCATTTCAATGCATTTGTCAGACAAATGCCATCAGTTTGCATACGTTTTGACGGATCCGGCAGGCAGTTCGGGCGGCGACAGAACTGCCTGCCGGAATCCTCTGCCGCAAGTGTGAAAGTACCCTAAAATTGTCAATTAGGTCTTGCATGAAGTCCCCATGGTTGGAGAACACACTTTCTTTGGTCTTTTCTTCTTGGATATATTCATCGAGCTTTGGAAAATGAAGCAAGTTCTCTTTTAGATCACTGTGAAAAACCTCTAATTTCTTCTAAGAAAGACCTCACTGCTTCCACAAGGTCAAAAATTGTTTGATTTTTGCCTTGTAGTTTTACATTTAAAGCATTTAAATGACTTGTAATATCTGACAGGAAAGCAACGATTTCCATTTTGTCTTTGTTGCGCATAAATGTCAAAAATGCTTTTGCTTTTTCTGTCTTCTGTTCAGCTAAGAACTTTTCCACCTCTTTCCGAATACCCCAAAAGCATTCTAAAACTCTGCCCTTACTAAGCCACCTTACTTTGTTGTGGACAAGTAGATCACTGAAGGCAGCATTAACATCAGTTACAAAGTCTTTCAGCAGGCGATGTTGAAGTGCTGAAGAGGCCCGGAGAAAATTAATCAGCTTCATAACATTTTCCATGACATTTGCATATTTTTCTCCAAGGTTAGCACACAAGATAGACTGGTGTATTATACAATAAAAAAAAACACGAAACCAAAATTTCAAGATAGGGAAAATAACTTTCAACAGTCTAACTGAATATACGGTATCAAGGAACCCTCGCCAGGGCCAAAGAGGAAGTTTAGGCTAAGATATAACTTTTAATATGATCGTTAAAATATCTGGGAGTACCAGCTATCAAAAGAAAAAAACATTCAAAAACAACTAAAATATTCAAGTCCCAGGGGGGAAAAATTTGTGCCAGAGGTTCCAATCAAGAACAAATAAGACTATAAACAATTGTAGAATAAAGGAACCAATTAATGCGCTTGGGGACCATCCGGTAACTGTGCAGCCCGAGGGATGACTGACAATTGAAGGTAAGTCACTCTGTGCAGGGCAGATGTGATGAGTATCTATCCCTAGAATGGACCCTGACCAAAGAAAGGGGAGAGATACTGCAAGGACCCTGCCTTACTGCACAAAGAATTGCCCCATCAGGGAGACCCTATCTGGATGTCTACTCTATTGGGTACAAAATCCTTCAACAATGCCCTATAACCTGGTTTCCGGTCACATCGGGACTGTGAAGGCAGATATGTTCATGCTTCAAAAATGATGTCCTGGTGTCACGGCCATGGCCATGACCGTGACTCCTGAACCGCATGCGGTTGTCAGCGGTTTGGTTTGGTTGTCAATCACAGGTGAGGGCTGTGGTATTTGCCTCACCTGTGGTTGCCGCTGGCAACAGAATTTATGTGGCAGCATGGCAGCCTGAGCTGTGTCGTGGCAGCTTGCTGTGTTGTGCGTGCGGTTGCACTTGGCAACTTGTGTGATTGGTGTGCACTTCCCATGTTTGGTGTGCACGGGGTTGTTTGTGTGTTCACTTCCCCTTTAAGTTGCTGTCTTCCCTTGTCTGGTGTGTGAAGGGTTAATTCCCTTCCTAGGCTGTGAGCACTGGGTGTTTTCCGCGTGGGTGTGGCCACTTTGGGCTATAAAGCCTAGTTGGAGATCAGAAGCTGAGGGGTGCTTCAGCCATGCTTTGCTGGAGACACTCTCCTGGTATTTCAATCTGCCAGTGGGGGCCACCCTTGTGGTCATAAACAAATTGTGACTCTTAGGTTTATGTCCACTTGATGTTTTCCTTTGTTATGTTATGCACCTATGGGTCTGGGTTCCTGTGTGTTTGTGTGTGTGCTGTGTCCATTGGTGTTTGGGTGTGGACACTAGCTTGTATTGCACGGGATCCAGTCTGTGTGTCTGTGGCAGGTAGGTGTGGAAGTGCTTTTCATGCTCCTGCCATACCCATAGGCTGTTTATGTTCTTTTCCCTTTGCAGCTTGGCTAGTGAGACTCCTGTTCCTCCGTGCCTAGGAGGAACAGGTCGTCTTACCCTGCTCCTTGTTCCAGGGCAATCCTGAGGGCTATGACCACAAAGGCTCCTCACATGGTTTCCCTCGAAAGAGGGTGAAGCATGTACCGCCATCTGCGGATGGGGTGCATGCGCGTTCTCCGGAGGGAGAGCGTTGTGGGGGTTTCGCCGCTGACGGCGCGGTGACCTGGCTTTTCCCCGTCATTCCTTCACCGTGTTCGCTTTTGACGTCCCCTGATTTTATATTGCACGTTTGTGTTTTTTTGGTGTGCAGTAGCACACCTTCGAAAGAGGGTGCAGCATGCAGTGCCATCCTCTTTTGGCCTGCATGTGCGTTCTCCGGAGGGAGAGCGTTCTGGGGATCACCGTTAACGGCGCGGTTGGTGGCTTATTCCCCGCCACCTTACCTTCCGTGTTGGTGATCCCTCGTCCCTCTCCAGGTTCCTATCTCTGGTCGTCTGCTGGCAGCATTCTGTTAGTGGTCCGGCTGCGTGCTGGTTAGGGGTGTCTGCTGGCAGCGACTGGAGTGGGGACGTGAGTGGAGATGGGACGCAGGGTCAGTGCGCTCCCCCCGGGCTGTTTCTTTGCTGGTCTCCGGTTCCTGTGTGTTGTCCCGGAGCCTGGCAGTCGGCTCCTGGTTCCTGTGTGTTGTTCCAGGGGCCGGCAGCAGTCCTGGGGAGACGAGCATTATATGACTCTGATTCCCCTTCTCCTATCCCCTTTTATGAGTCTCTCACCAGTTTCCTTTTTTTTGGTGGGGGGGGCTTTGAGGGGTGGGAGTGTCACGGCCATGGCCATGACCGTGACTCCTGAACTGCATGCGGTTGTCAGCGGTTTTGTTTTGTTGTCAATCACAGGTGAGTGCTGTGGTATTTGCCTCACCTGTGGTTGCTGGCAACAGTATTTATGTGGCAGCATGGCAGCCTGAGCTGTGTCGTGGCAGCTTGCTGTGTTGTGCGTGCGGTTGCACTTGGCAACTTGTGTGATTGGTGTGCACTTCCCATGTTTGGTGTGCATGGGGTTATTTGTGTGTTCACTTCCCCTTTAAGTTGCTGTCTTCCCTTGTCTGGTGTGTGAAGGGTTAATTCCCTTCCTAGGCTGTGAGCACTGGGTGTGTCCGCGTGGGTGTGGCCACTTTGGGCTATAAAGCCTAGTTGGAGATCAGAAGCTGAGGGGTGCTTCAGCCATGCTTTGCTGGAGACACTCTCCTGGTATTTCCATCTGCCAGTGGGGGCCACCCTTGTGGTCATAAACAAATTGTGACTCTTAGGTTTATGTTGATGTCCACTTGATGTTTTCCTTTGTTATGTTATGCACCTATGGGTCTGGGTTCCTGTGTGTTTGTGTGTGTGCTGTGTCCATTGGTGTTTGGGTGTGGACACTAGCTTGTATTGCACGGGATCCAGTCTGTGTGTCTGTGGCAGGTAGGTGTGGAAGTGCTTTTCATGCTCCTGCCATACCCATAGGCTGTTTATGTTCTTTTCCCTTTGCAGCTTGGCTAGTGAGACTCCTGTTCCTCCGTGCCTAGGAGGAACAGGTCGTCTTACCCTGCTCCTTGTTCCAGGGCAATCCTGAGGGCTAGCAGGGACCCCAAGGCATACGGTGTATGAGCCCTCCCACCTTCAGGGTTGGCTCATATGGTTAGGAGTCAGGGTCAGGTTAGGGACGCGATAGGAGGTGACCTGCTCCCTAATTCTGTCGTCCTGGCCAAGCAGCGCTTAACATCTTCGGGCATCGCACGGCTGAGGGTTTTCCCCATCCTCAGACGTGACACCTGGAGGATGCTGTGCATAGGTAGTGGTCGGGACACTGTCCCTAGACACCCCTGTAAAGTGGTGAAGGGGGCTGAGTTGACCCTACCTATCTACACAGAGCACTCGCCCCGAAAGGGGCAACCCCGTCCGGATACCTGTCCCTGATCTGGGCGGAATTCCTAAAAAACCTACAGGATAGTTCCCTGTGCTACGTTTTATAAAATACTCATCAGGAGAAACAAACCAAGGGCTTGGTGTACAAAGGATAACCAATCCTACAAATGAAAAAGAGATGAAATAGTCTTAGGGAAAATTCGGAGCAACAACAACAAAGAACAAGGGGGAAAAGTTAAAATAAGCTTACCTTGTAATTGATAGACCAAGGGTAAAGCCAGGGGGCAAATAAAATCCCCTACTTGCAAATAGCCCCTCATTGGTACAGGACTAATTCAAGAGTAAATAATAGACCCTATAATCAGCATGAGGAGTCTTGTCCAGGAAGCCAGTGAACGGCATCTGACGCTGGAATTTAAAGGCCGCTACGCGCGCGCCATCCGACTCCAGGCCCGCCTACATGTGACCCATCACCTGACCACGGCGTCACACACACCCGTAAGAGACGCGGTGCCTATGAAGCGCAGCGCCCATTACGGTGGAACGCGGTGTTGGGTCACGTGAGGCGGAGATGTAGGAGGAGGAATTGTGCGGTGCCTAGCAACAGAGGACGCTCCAGATAGGGAGCGCACATGTTGCTGCAAGGGCCGTAAGTGTAAACAGACCCATATTTCAAAGTGAACAAAGGGCTTGTTGGCAGAAACACAGGGAAACAGAAGTAAAAATAAGCAAGATAGTGGTTTGAGGACGTCCATTATATAGAAAGGAGGGGAAGGAATGGGGCTTAGAGGGGTGCTTGGATCTGAGTAAACTAGACTCAATATGGAATCAATAGGCTACAGTGTGATGAATAGATAGACACTGGGTTCAAGCAGTGAGTTGAATACCACCCTCAAAAGGGAGGGGTATGGGTGCCAAAATGCAACAGGGAAGCGTATGTGGCGTTAGAAATGCATGACTTATACGTAGCAACTGAAATTCAGCTGTTCATTGGGTGTTAATGGAACCACAGATTCTAGATAGTAAATCCAACGAGCTTCTCTGTCACGGCCATGGGTATGGTCGTGACTCCTGAACCGCAGGCCCGTCGCTAACGGACAGGCAAAACAAGCAATTGCTTGGGGCCCCGAGCTGGCCCGGGGCCCCAAGCCCCAGTGCTTGTTTTGCTTCCTTTAAGGCTGCAGCCGCCTGAGCGCTCTATAGAGAGCCTCAGGCGGCTGCAGCACTCCTGGTTACCACGGCGGGCGGCGGCGAGCTGCGTCTGCCCGGAGAGAGAGGACAGACTCGGGGCACTTCAGGAACCTAAAGCTTGTGTATTGTTTCCACGGGAACGCTTATAGTGATGCACAAGAACGTCCTAGTAGCCGGTTGTAAATTGAGCTGAGGTTTCACATGTAACCATTCCACAATGGGAAAAAAATAAAAAATATTGGGATAATAGAATTCTAACCGGGGCGATACAAGGAGTGACGCGAGATGAAAGCTACGATATTTTATGAAGCGCAGTAGTGGAGCGGCCAGACGAGTCCGTGACGAATCTGCCGAGGTGAAATCGCGGTTGCCCCGCCCACGTGATCCCCCTGCAAACGAGGAGAGCAGAGAGGTGCTGCTGCAGTGGGAGGTCAGTGACTACCGGGGTGCAGAGGAGGCCGCCACATGTGTGTATCCCCATGTGCAATGCTGTGTCCTACCGCCTAGAAGGCAGCATGAGGCTTGTCGGGGGGGCCCCATGTCTATTTTGCTTGGGGCCCCCAAATTCCTTCAAACGGCCCTGCTGAACCGCATGCGGTTGTCAGCGGTCTTTGGTTTGGTTGTCAATCACAGGTGAGGGCTGTGGTATTTGCCTCACCTGTGGTTGCCGCTGGCAACAGTATGGATGTGGCAGCATAGCAGTCTGAGCTGTGTCTTGGCAGCTTGCTATGCTGTGCATGCGGTTGTGTGTGATATCTGTGTATGTGTGCACTTGGTTTTATGTATTGTGTGCACTTCCCCTTTAAGTGGTGTTTTCCCTTCCCTGGTGCTGGAAGGGTTAACTCCCTTCCCAGTGTGTGTGTGAGTCATTGGGTTTGTCTGACCGTTGGGTGTGGCCTCTTAGGCCTATAAAGCCTCAGTGTAAGGCAGTAGTCAGAGAGGGTGCTTCAGCCATGCTTTCTGGAGACATCCTCCTGGTTACTTTACCATCTACCAGTGGGGGCCTCCCTTCTGGTCATAAAACTTTGTTACACGGTGTTACCTAGGTGTGTTGTGGGGTTTCTGTATTATTGCAGCTTATGGTCCGGGTCCCTGTGTGATGTCTGTGTGTGCTGTCTTTGTTGGTGTCCTGAACAAACAGCACCTTCACATGGGTTCCTGGTTGTGTTGTCTGTGGCAGGTGAGTGTTGTGTTGATTGCGTTTGCCTGTCACTGCCATAAGGTGTTTCTGTTTCCTTTGTAGCTTGGCCTCATTAGGCTCCTGTTTCTCCGTGTCTTGGAGGAACGGGCTGTCTACCCAGCTCCTAGCTCAGGGAACGACGGAGGGTCAGTAGGGATCCGAGGTTCCTGAGTATGGGCCCTCCTACCTTTAAGGGCGGCCCATGCAGCTAGGAGTCAGGGTCAGATTAGGGAAGCGCTAGGAGGTGACCTGCTCCCTAATTCTGTGGTTCTGGCCAAGTGACACCCTACCTTCTCCTGGCACTGCATGGCTGAGGGTATTCCCCATCCTCAGCCGTGACAGTATGACCAGAAGTGCTCCTCACCTGGTTCCCTCGAAAGAGGGTGAAGCATGTACCGCCACCTGCGGATGGGGTGCATGCGCGCTCTTCGGAGGGAGAGCGTGGTGGGGGTTTTGCCGCTGACGGCGCGGTGAGTGGCGTTTCCTCGCCATCCCTTCACCGTGCTTTGTCTTGGCGTCCCCTGAGTTTTATTGCACCGTTTGTGTTTGTTTGGTGTGCGGGTGCACACCTTCGAAAGAGGGTGCAGCATGCAGTGCCATCCTCTTGTGGCCTGCATGCGCGTTCTCCGGAGGGAGAGCGTTCCGGGGGGATCACCGTTAACGGCACGGTTGGTGGCTTATTCCCCGCCACCTTACCTTCCGTGTCCGTGTTGGTGATCCCTCGTCCCTCTCCATGTTCCCATCTCTGGTCGTTTGCGGGCAGCACTCCGTTAGTGGTCCGGCTGCGTGCTGGTTAGCAGTGTCTGCTGGCAGCGACTGGAGTGGGGACGTGAGTGGAGAGTCCCCTCGTCCATCTCTCAGTGGTTCTCTTCCCCGTGTCGCTGTGGCGGGCTGCAGGCCTCGTCGGACTGGCTAGTGTGTGCTGGGAGAGGATGCAGCTGGCAGCGACCTTCTGGGAACCATCTCCTGAGAGTGGACGTCCCCTTCTCCCATCGCCTTGTGTGTGTCCCTCACTGGTTTTCTTTTTTTTGGTGGTGGGGGGGGGCTTTGAGGGGTGGGAGTGTCACGGCCATGGGTATGGTCGTGACTCCTGAACCGCATGCAGTTGTCAGCGGTCTTTGGTTTGGTTGTCAATCACAGGTGAGGGCTGTGGTATTTGCCTCACCTGTGGTTGCCGCTGGCAACAGTATGGATGTGGCAGCATAGCAGTCTGAGCTGTGTCTTGGCAGCTTGCTATGCTGTGCATGCGGTTGTGTGTGATATCTGTGTATGTGTGCACTTGGTTTTATGTATTGTGTGCACTTCCCCTTTAAGTGGTGTTTTCCCTTCCCTGGTGCTGGAAGGGTTAACTCCCTTCCCAGTGTGTGTGTGAGTCATTGGGTGTGTCTGACCGTTGGGTGTGGCCTCTTAGGCCTATAAAGCCTCAGTGTAAGGCAGTAGTCAGAGAGGGTGCTTCAGCCATGCTTTCTGGAGACATCCTCCTGGTTACTTTACCATCTACCAGTGGGGGCCTCCCTTATGGTCATAAAACTTTGTTACACAGTGTTACCTAGGTGTGTTGTGGGGTTTCTGTATTATTGCAGCTTATGGTCCGGGTCCCTGTGTGATGCCTGTGTGTGCTGTCTTTGTTGGTGTCCTGAACAAACAGCACCTTCACATGGGTTCCTGGTTGTGTTGTCTGTGGCAGGTGAGTGTTGTGTTGATTGCGTTTGCCTGTCACTGCCATAAGGTGTTTCTGTTTCCTTTGTAGCTTGGCCTCATTAGGCTCCTGTTTCTCCGTGTCTTGGAGGAACGGGCTGTCTACCCAGCTCCTAGCTCAGGGAACGACGGAGGGTCAGTAGGGATCCGAGGTTCCTGAGTATGGGCCCTCCTACCTTTAAGGGCGGCCCATGCAGCTAGGAGTCAGGGTCAGATTAGGGAAGCGCTAGGAGGTGACCTGCTCCCTAATTCTGTGGTTCTGGCCAAGTGACACCCTACCTTCTCCTGGCACCGCACGGCTGAGGGTATTCCCCATCCTCAGCCGTGACAGTATGACCAGAAGTGCTCCTCACCTGGTTCCCTCGAAAGAGGGTGAAGCATGTACCGCCACCTGCGGATGGGGTGCATGCGCGCTCTTCGGAGGGAGAGCGTGGTGGGGGTTTTGCCGCTGACGGCGCGGTGAGTGGCGTTTCCTCGCCATCCCTTCACCGTGCTTTGTCTTGGCGTCCCCTGAGTTTTATTGCACCGTTTGTGTTTGTTTGGTGTGCGGGTGCACACCTTCGAAAGAGGGTGCAGCATGCAGTGCCATCCTCTTGTGGCCTGCATGCGCGTTCTCCGGAGGGAGAGCGTTCCGGGGGGATCACCGTTAACGGCACGGTTGGTGGCTTATTCCCCGCCACCTTACCTTCCGTGTCCGTGTTGGTGATCCCTCGTCCCTCTCCATGTTCCCATCTCTGGTCGTTTGCTGGCAGCACTCCGTTAGTGGTCCGGCTGCGTGCTGGTTAGCAGTGTCTGCTGGCAGCGACTGGAGTGGGGACGTGAGTGGAGAGTCCCCTCGTCCATCTCTCAGTGGTTCTCTTCCCCGTGTCGCTGTGGCGGGCTGCAGGCCTCATCGGACTGGCTAGTGTGTGCTGGGAGAGGATGCAGCTGGCAGCGACCTTCTGGGAACCATCTCCTGAGAGTGGACGTCCCCTTCTCCCATCCCCTTGTGTGTGTCCCTCACTGGTTTTCTTTTTTTGGTGGGGGGGCTTTGAGGGGTGAGAGTGTCACGGCCATGGGTATGGTCGTGACTCCTGAACCGCCTGCGGTTGTCAGCGGTCTTTGGTTTGGTTGTCAATCACAGGTGAGGGCTGTGGTATTTGCCTCACCTGTGGTTGCCGCTGGCAACAGTATGGATGTGGCAGCATAGCAGTCTGAGCTGTGTCTTGGCAGCTTGCTATGCTGTGCATGCGGTTGTGTGTGATATCTGTGTATGTGTGCACTTGGTTTTATGTATTGTGTGCACTTCCCCTTTAAGTGGTGTTTTCCCTTCCCTGGTGCTGGAATGGTTAACTCCCTTCCCAGTGTGTGTGTGAGTCACTGGGTGTGTCTGACCGTTGGGTGTGGCCTCTTAGACCTATAAAGCCTCAGTGTAAGGCAGTCGTCAGAGAGGGTGCTTCAGCCATGCTTGCTGGAGACATCCTCCTGGTTACTTTACCATCTACCAGTGGGGGCCTCCCTTCTGGTCATAAAACTTTGTTACACGGTGTTACCTAGGTGTGTTGTGGGGTTTCTGTATTATTGCAGCTTATGGTCCGGGTCCCTGTGTGATGTCTGTGTGTGCTGTCTTTGTTGGTGTCCTGAACAAACAGCACCTTCACATGGGTTCCTGGTTGTGTTGTCTGTGGCAGGTGAGTGTTGTGTTGATTGCGTTTGCCTGTCACTGCCATAAGGTGTTTCTGTTTCCTTTGTAGCTTGGCCTCATTAGGCTCCTGTTTCTCCGTGTCTTGGAGGAACGGGCTGTCTACCCAGCTCCTAGCTCAGGGAACGACGGAGGGTCAGTAGGGAACCGAGGTTCCTGAGTATGGGCCCTCCTACCTTTAAGGGCAGCCCATGCAGCTAGGAGTCAGGGTCAGATTAGGGAAGTGCTAGGAGGTGACCTGCTCCCTAATTCTGTGGTTCTGGCCAAGTGACACCCTACCTTCTCCTGGCACCGCACGGCTGAGGGTATTCCCCATCCTCAGCCGTGACATTCCCTTTGCAAGATGCTTCTGTCCCAATCGCCTCCCCTCAAGGGTGGGTTGATCTTATCAATGCCGATGAACGTGATTCGGGCACTGCCATTGTGCAGAGTGTGGACATGTTTTGCGACCGGTGTATCTCTTTGATTAGTAATATCATTTAGGTGCTCACCCACCCGTCTTAGAAATTCACGAATCGTCTTTCCGATATACTCCTTGCAAGTCTGTATATGATCCCACGAGATCTACAATTGATAAAATCACAGATGGTATACCTCTTCCCAGTCACATTACTCTGGAACTCCTTACCAGTTTGGGTATACTTGCAGGCGATGCACCCGCTACATCTGTAGCATCCCTGAATGTTACTGCGGAGCCATGTACTGCCGGACGTGGGTATGGAAGTGAACTGGCAAACTCCTGCTTCGCCTATACGTGATATGTAAGTAATCACCTACAACATTTTTAAAATCAGGATCCATCGTTAGGATCCGCCAGTATTTCCCCACAATATCACGTATGGGCTTGGCCGCCTCATCATAAGTCGTTATGAGACTAATGGTTTGGTTCGTTTGTGCACATTTAGGTTTTGGTGTAAGCAGAGAAGTAAGATCAGCCTGCAAGGCTGACCTAAAGGCTGTTCTGAGGACCTTATCAGGGTAACCTCTTTGTTAAAACCTTTGTCGCAGGTCTGCAGCCTGAGAAAGGAATTCCTTTATGGAAGAACAATTCCTTCTGAGGCGCAGATACTGCCCTTTAGGGATACTTCTGAGTTGGAGCGGATGTTCACTCTCTCATCTCAGAAAATAATTGGAATTGGGTTTCCTGTATACAGTAGTATCCATTTCACCCATCTAATTTTTTTTTTATAAAAACGTCCAGAAAGGGTCGAGATATGGAGTCAGACTCACACGTGAAACGTAGACCTATCTGGTTGTGAGCCCCTTAACAAATGTTTCAAAAGTGTTCTTGGTCCCATACCAGATGATCAAGATGTCATCAATGTACCGTGCCCACAGCCAGATCAGATCAAGAGGTCCCATGCAATCACCAAAAACACGTGAAGCCTCCCACCAGCCCAGGAACAGATTTGCATACGATGGGGCACAGGGGCTCCCTATCGCAGTGCCCCTGAGCTGGTGGTAGAGCTTGTTATTAAACAGAGAAATGTTCCTGGTTAAGGGGAATTGTAGAATGCGAAGGACAAATTGGCTGTGGGCACGGTACTGGCAGCCCCTCATCTGGAGGAAATAGTCTGCTGCCTGGATACCCAGGTCATGCGGGATGCTGAAGTACAGCACTTCCACATCTATACTGGCAAGCAGGTGATCAGTCTCCACATGTACCCCCTCTAAACGCTTTAATAGTTCAGTGGTATCCCTAGTAAAATAAAGCAATGCAGTTACAAATGGAGCCAAAATCTGGTCAATGTATATCCCCAGATTTTGACAAAGGTTCCCCACTCCCGAGATGATAGGGCGACCTTTGAGGGGTGACACCCCCTTGTGCAACTTAGGTAAACAATAGAATGTTGACATCCGCGGGAAAGAAGGAAACAGAAAGTTAAATTCATCCTGTGTAATGAGCTGCTGCTGCTGGGAACTATCCTGTAGGGTTTTTCAGGGATTCCGCCCAGATCAGGGACAGGTATCCGGACGGGGTCGCCCCTTTCAGAGTGAGTGCTCTGTGTAGATAGGTAGGGTCAACTTAGTCCCCTTCATCACTTTACAGGGGTGTCTAGGGACAGCGTCCCCGACCACTACCTATGCACAGCATCCTCCAGAACATCATTTTTGAAGCATGAACATATCTGCCTTCACAGTCCCGATGTGACCGGAAACCAGGTTATAGGGCATTGTTGAGGGATTTTGCACCCAATAGAGTAGACATCCAGATAGGGTCTCCCTGATGGGGTAATTCTTTGTGCAGTAAGGCAGGGTCCTTGCAGTATCTCTCCCCTTTCTTTGGTCAGGGTCCATTCTAGGGATAGATACTCACCACATCTGCCCTGCACAGAGTGACTTACCTTCAATTGTCAGTAATCCCTCGGGCTGCACAGTTACCGGATGGTCCCCAAGCAATTGGTAAGAATGTTCCTTTATTCTACAATTGTTTATAGTCTTATCTGTTCTTGATTGGAACCTCTGGCACGAATTTGTCCCCCCTGGGACTTGAATTTTTTAGTTGTTTTTAAATGTTTGTCTTTTGATAGCTGGTACTCCCAGATCTTTTAACGATCATATTAAAAGTTATATCTTAGCCTAAACTTCCTCTTTGAGCCTGGCAAGGGTTCTATTGTATTATACAATGGTAAGAAATCAAACTAGGATTGAGCACTTTCAAGCGTGGCACCAACCCTTTCTCTTTTCCTACCATAACAGGAGCTCCATTAGTTACAACTGAAATAACTGAATTCAAGTTAATGTCCCTTTTCTTCAGCATTTCTGTTATTGCTCCATAAAGATCTTCACCTCTTGTGTGAGCATGGAGGGCAGTCATGCCAAGTAGATCTTCACAAAAACTTTTTTTTGTGTCGTCATGAAATCTAACAAATACCATGAGCTAGCTGGGCATTATCAGTTGCATCACATGATTCATCCACAGCTAATGAAATGCAATCTGCCTTTTTCATTCTCACCTCAAGCTGGGACAGCAGATCTTCTGAAATTATTTCAGTTCGGCGTGCTG